>NW_010392390.1:149609-162383 GCF_000710305.1 Buceros rhinoceros silvestris | reverse complement strand
AGCAGGAATAATTAACATCAGGTACATATATGTTTAACTAGAAGAACAATTGATTGTGGAGCAGTTTCATGGAAAAGCAACTGGGTTTTAGTGTCTCAAATCGGGCCAGTGCTATCCCGGGAAACATAAGGTAGAGCATTAGTTGCAAGACATAGAAGGATTCAGTTTCCTAAACAGAGCTAGGTAGTGCTATTTTAGACACCCTGGGATACCTGAGACCTCTGTCAGGTGGGTGACACAGTGGAGCTGTATGAGACTCATGCCTTTCTGAAGAGAAAGATGGAGACCGGAAGAGATAAGCCTGTGCTATCTGTATGGGTATTAGAGGGCTACATGGCAGCAGCACACATCTAAACCCAATTATCTCTAGAAGCACCGCTCCAGAATTTGTATCACCTTATTCTGACACCTACAGGATGAGCTGTTTCCACACCTACTGTGCATAAACTAGTCTTCCCCAATACAGATGTTGCAGTTTCAGATGCAATTCATCCATCCAAAAGCAAAGATCCACCTTGTAATGAAACCATTTGTGCCCCGAACGCTGCTGATTTTAAGGAGGTGACAAACTCTCTGCTGAGTATAAAAGGAGTCTACGGTGACTACTTGCTCAGCTGTAGATATCTATGTCATAAAACTGGAATGAAGTGGAGATGGAATCCCATCCAGTGTCCACATTTTGCTTGGATCAAGCTAGAGTACCTTCAGAAGAATAAGGAAAAATGGTCTGTGAGAAATGAGTGAAAGAATTTAACAGTCTGATGTGGGAATGGTATCAGTCTTCAGATGCAGAAATGACTGCTGCTGTGTGAAGGGGAGCCACCTAGTCCTTAGGCTGGGAAGGATTAGAAATAGTGGGTCAATCAAAACAAATACACTGGGGGGGCGGGGGGGCGAAATCCAAACAAACCCGCCTTTGAACGGTATGGATAGGGGAACATCAAACAGATTCTGTGGGAAGTTGTGCTGATTCCATTGTTGGAAATCTATGAGAAGACCTTAAACAAGCATCTGGCAGGATGAACACATCTGCTGTTGATGCCTCTTAGGGCAGTGAGAAAGATGAGATGGCCTCTGAGATCCCTCCCAACCATATGAGTCTAGGACACAGAAATGAGTAATTCACTTTTTATCTTTGCAGAGACGTGGAAATAAATAATAACTGAAAGATTAATCTTAGCAAAACTCAGAAGACTATGAAAAACACGTATAAATCATTGCTAATCCTGTAAAATAATTTATACTGCATTGCAAAAGTGCCCAGCACCTAGACCTTTAGGCAGCTTTTCATAATACCTCAACTACAATTCAAATATCGTGTGAAAACTGACTTTCCAAGTCTACTAACCGACAGTTTAGAGGTTTTCTATGCAAATTGTCATATGAATTTTGATAAATAGAGCAAGAAAGGTGGAGGAATAGTTCCTTCTAAACCCTAACATGTCAGATCTTTGAGTGTACGTGATCCATCACTGCGACGAAGACAATGGTCAATTAACTTACAGTCAGTTTTATTGCTGAATCTACTTACTGGATAGTCTGTGCTACAATTTAGGACAGCCAGGCACCCGTACATTGGAAGGAATGGGTATTTCAACTGTCTTGCCCCCCAGATAGCCCATGTTAGTTGCTAGCATCAGTATTATTTACTCTGGCAGCACATACTTGAGCAAAACAGGGGCTGCAGGCAACAGATAAAAAACAGATTAAAGCCATTTGTTTTAAAAAGGTTAAACTGTGTATGAATAATTTATTCAAAATGCTCCATGCAATTAGCAATACAGGAATTATTTGGTAATAACTAAACCATTAGTGTGCACTTTCTGAATTAACACAACAGCCTCTACTGTCTATCCATGAAAATGGTATAAGAACTCGGCAACAGTTTCTCAGATAACTGCTTTTGCATAAGCAGTTTTGGTGTTTCTAAAACTATTTGGGCAGGATTAACAGCACCAGATGCACTAAATATGAATATTATTTTTAATTGCTTTTAGTATTTCTTTTACCGATTAGTATCAGTGTCAACCCTGTCCTGAAAGGTCTGAACTACAATACTTTGAATCATAGAATCATTTTCCTTCTAGAAGTCCTTTAAGATAAGTTAAACTTCTAACCAAAGACTACCAAGTCACCACTAAATCATGTACCTGAGCAGCATGTCTACAGATCTTTTAAATACCTGCAGAGATGGTGACCCAAGCACTTCCTTGGGCACAACCCTTTCTGTAAAGAAAGTTTTCCTAATATCCAGCCTAAACCTCCCCTGGAGCAACTTGAGGCCATTCCCACTTATTCTTTTACTTCTTACTTGGGAGAACAGTTTGACACCCACCTCACTACAACCTCATTTCAGGTAGTCGTAGAGAGTGATAAGGTCTCCCTCGAGTCTTCTTTTCTCCAGGCTGAACAACTCCAGGTCCTTAAGCTGTTCCTCAAGCTGTTCCTCATAGGACCTGTACTCTAGACCCTTCACCAGCTCCGTTGCCCTTCTCTGGGTGCATTCCGGCACCTCAATGTCCTTCTTATAGTGAGGGGTCCAAAACTGGACACAGTAGAGGGTGGAGATTCTCCTTGGTCCTCCTTTTGCTATTGATGTATTTATAGAAACATATTTTTTGTCTTTTACGGCAGAGGCCAAATTAAGTTCTAGTCGGGCTTTGACCCTTTTAATTTTCTCTCTGGCAGAGCCTCACAAAATGTTTGTAGTCTTCCCGAGTGGCACCTCCTTTCATAGGACATAAACATTCCTTTTCTTCCTGAGTTCCAGCCAAAGCTCTCTGCTCAGCCAGGCCAGTCTTCTACCCCACAAGCTCCTCTTACAGCACTTTGGCATGGCTTGTTCTTTTGCCTTAAAGGTTTCTTCCCTGAGGAATGTCCAGCCTTTCCAGACTCCTCTGGGCCTGCCTCCCAAGGGACTCTGTCAGCCAGTCTCCTAAACATGTCAAAGTTTGCCCTCTGGAAGTCCAAGGTAGCAATTCTATGACACACACAACACACATCCACCCCACCCTTACTTCTTCAAGAATTGAAAAATCTACCATCTCATGATCACTGTGGCCAAGACGGCACCAGTTTCACATCACCAACAAGTCCTTCTCTGTTCACAAGAAATAGGTCTAGCAGGGAGCCTTCCCTACTTGAATCCCTCACCAACTGTGTCAGGAAGTTGTTTTCCTCACAATCCGGGAACCTCCTACACTGTTTCCTGTCTGCTGCATTGTATTTCCAGCAGACATCTGGTAAATAAAATCTCCCATGAGAACAAATGTTAGTGATAGTGAGACTTCTTCTGGCTGCTTATGCAATATTTAACCTGCCTTTTCATCCTGGTTGGGTCTATAACAGACTCCCACCGTGGTATCTGCCTTGTTGGCCTTTCCCAGATTCTTACCCATAAATACTGAACCCCATTGTTACCATCATTATGCTAAATTAAATCACTCCCTAACATACAGGGCATCTCCACCAGCTCTCCTTCCTGGCCTATCCCTTCCAAAGAGTTTACAGCTGTTCATCACAGCACTCCAGTTGTGCGAGTCATACCACCATGTCTCCATGATGGCAACTATATCACAGTTTTCCTGCTGTGCAACGGCTTCCAGCTCCTACTGTTTGTTGCCCGTGTTGTGTGCAGTGGCGTAGGTGCACTTCATCTGGAGTCTTGATCCTGTCACCTTTTTGAGAGGAGAAGGCCTCATTCCTACCTGACCATTTCCAGGTGCTTCCGGAATTTCTAGCCCCTCAGTATCCCTTGTGCCTTTGCCATCATTTGGCACTCCATCCCCTACCTCCCCTGGGATATCAGACCGATGGACCTCACTAGAATGCCATCCCACTAACACCAATGTGCCACTTTCAGGCTTATTTCCAGTGAGCCTGATTTTATCACTTTCCCCCTTCAATCTAGTTTAAGGCTCTTTCGCTGAGCCCTGACAACTCCTGAGCAAAACTCCATTCCCCCCTTTGAGACAGGTGTACCCTGTCTTTGCCTAAAGCTGCACGGAGTGTCACCAAAATAACACATCTCTTTTGCTGTCTTATCCTCATGTATCACAGGTTCCGAAACAGTCTGAGTACGAATTACTCATCATTTAAGAGATTCTTTCTCTGGAGGCCTTCACCCTTGGGTTTATGTGGCTTTCATCATGACACCTTATTAAAGGTACTGTTTGATTTTTCTTCCACCTTCATTCAGTGTGGATGTGGGTTAAGGGGTTAATGTAAACATTTGTCTTCATTTCTTTGCTCCCATCAATGCTTCCAAGGGTGTACAGAAGACCAGGGAGGTAAACGAAGGGTAAGGACAGAGTAGTGGTCTGAAATCATTGTCAGAAATTTCACAAGAAGTAAGTGGCAAAAGCTGAACTGAGGTCCAAGCCGAATTCTTTCTTAAGCCTGTTCAAATACAGTTTCTAATTCCAGAAGCATAGACCTTTGTTGATTCCTGAGATGTCACTGGATTATGAACAGAGAAATTTCCAGATATTATTTTTCCATCTTCTTTTTGTACTCCAGCCTAGCTCCACTGAACTTTACTGAAGGTGTTTGTCTCACCACCACCAAAAGCCTATGTTTCTGGGTGCATATGAAGGGGGCTCAGGGAGAATTTGCACGTTTCTAAATCTCGGACCTGTGGAAATACACCAAGGCCTAACTCATGAGCTTGTGTTTCAAAAGATCCTTATTGGGTATTGTATGGCTTGCAGGGGTTGTATCAATGCCAGACAACGAGTTTAAACCTCCCTGCTTTATGATGGAGATGTCTAGGCACTTACATTGACATATCGATATCAAGGGAAGAAATCTGAGTTAAAGGAGCACATGGGAGAAAGGGGAATGCAGGAAGGGAATGATCCAAGGTGCAGCATAAAATTGAGTGAGAGGTGGCAGGGCAAAACCCAGGCAGTGGAACACTGGACTGAAGGCTGGACACCAGCGTAAGAGGAAGAAGACACACACAATGTGGTTTTTCTGTCTAACTGTGCTGAAGTTGCCTGGACGGCAAAGGCCAGTTTCTTAAAACCTTCCCTGATTTTTGTGTCTATCAAAGCAGAGAGCATTAGACGTTGGTACGAGATGCAGAAAAAATCCTTCCAAATCAGGCAGAACAGGGATTGAAAACTAACTTTTCCTCTTCCAACCCTTTATGTGAGACGTAATGTCAACAAACACAGATCTACCTACTGAGGTGCTATAAATGAAAAATGTCCACATAGATGCTTCTGCTCAGCTGTGAACTGGCCATTGTTCTTCCATTGCCTGTAAACTGGAAGTCTTTGGTCCTTGTTGCTTGCTTTCTCTTTTCTCCTCCTCAGTATTGCAAATGTGTAAAACTCACTTAAGGAAAACTGAATGGGTGCATCTCTGCAAGGATTTAGGGTCAATTAGACTGTGCATTTTGCCAAACATTGTTCAAAATGTTTTCACCAAATTTATTTAGGAGCTCCTTTGGTATCATCCATTTCTCACTGGCAAGCAAGCCTGAAGACCACTTTCCAAATATATACGAGTTTTACTGTTTGGATGATCAGCTGAAAACACGAACTTAATTTTCAAAAGGAAAAAGTACCTACACAGGCCTGCTGATTCCAGATGGCTGAAGACCTCTGATGGTCTTTGAAATTGCAGGATATAATAACCCACTGATCGTCCCAAAAGGAAGCAGCCAGCAGTGATGAACCTCACTGAAAATGCCTTTGTTTTTCTCCTAATTTCTAAAATTCATACCAATGACACTTACCCCTCTTGGAGGGACAGGTATTCATGAGCCTAAATTTGAAAATACAAAGAACTGCAGACAGCTATGCTAAAAGAGGACCAAGGAAGACACAGCAGAGTTCTCCCTTGGAAACACGCAGTGTTATTGTGCATTGCATCTTGCTGTCAGCTTTATGTTTCAGAAGTGAGCACGACACCCTGAACACGCCTGCTAAACCAAATGTGAATAAAAATTCATATTGCAGCAGTTCTGTTCCCAGGAAGCCTCTATTAACGATGTCCAATTTTGCTCCAATATACGTATCCCACCCTTAAGTGTATTGCAGTCTGATTTAGTTCTGTGTGTGTTTGTCTGCCTGCTAAGATTTACAGTGTATAACCACCCAATTGACACCGCGTTGTAACAGAAAGCTCTGAAAATACAATGCAAGTACATAAAAATCTCTCCCGTAAGAAAGCGGAGGAAACTGCCTTTCACAATATATTGTATGCAAAGCAGATGCTGATGCTGCTTTGAATGTTTCATGGGGTTTTTGATAGCATCTAATTTGCCTGTGCTATTTACAGCATCGGTAAAAAAATGTTCTTCATTTCACAAATCGAAAAATGTCAGAGAACTAAGTCGTGTGTTTGAGAGAGCAAGGAATTCTGTAAGTTCAGTCTCCTTCGTAATTTCAGGGAAATGCAATGAAAAAAATGAAAAAAAAACCAGGTCCACAGATTCCTCATAATCACCTTTTCAGACCATCTTAGCTTGTTGGCCTGTGATGTACCTAAATTTAATTTATAATGTGGGAAGGAGACTTTTGGAAAGGGTTTGAGCCTCATTTCCTCCTTATAACCACTCCTGTCTGGGCTCTTGAGCATTTTTCTGACTTGAGGGAATTCTGGCACATACTAAACACCCGGTTGAGTTTTGTGGGAGTGAAAAAGGGCATTCATAGCCCTTTGAAAAATTAGGTTTTTACATTGGTTGCGTCTGGATCAGAGATAGATTTCAGGTACATGTCATAAATACAATTGTGCATGTGTACGCGTCTCCCCCAAGATACCTCATTATACCTCTCCCCTCAATATACCCCAGCTGGAATGACTTTCTGCATTCTGTGTTAAAAAGTCTTTTTTTTTTCCAGATGATATATTCATTGTTAGTAAATGCAGTAAAAATTATAGCGGTAGGTTGTAGAGAATTGTCAGATGTAGCCTGTGGTTTAAGTATTAGCTATTTACTAACACAAGAATCCAGAAAAAAGAAAAAAAAAAACAACAACCCTGAATTTCAGCCCTTCCTGCTAAGTGTTTGGTGTAAGAAACATGAAAAATTGTCTAACACAAACCACATATGAGACATGTTAAAAGTCTGTCTGCTGAGAAGCTGATCAGAAGTACTAAGTGAAATTGCAATTCCTTGCACTTTCAATTCAGTTGGTTCTCCAGCAAAGATGTCCTGCTATTTTCAGCCTCCCTGAAGCCTCATCTAAGGTATCTATGTTTCCATACCCTGTCCTAAATATTAAAGAACATTACAGACAACGACAACCGCCCAAACTACAATGCTTCATCATGCAAAAGCATCTCACTGTTTGCTTCCAACTTCCAATCGTACTGTTAGTTTTCCAACTGCTCAGACAGAAACTCTGTTTTGGTAACAGCTTGTTGAGAGAACTCCGTGTTTTCCCAGTATGTACTTGAAGAAGATTAATGAGTCTTACTAACATGCCAAGTCAATCTGTTCCCTTCTGTCAATCAGCTCCCATAGAACAAGTATGTCTGTCTCACTGGCTATATTTTCATGCAGATTCACTGCGAAGTTTAATTAAAACACTAACCACAAATGATCAGGAAATACGCTCCAGAACACTACTTCAGAAATAATTGGATAGGTATTAGGTAATCCTTCTCATGAAGAACTTTTTCTTCAAGGGGTCAGTGAGGATGACAGAAAGAATAAACAAGAATAAATCGTCAGAAAAATTCGTGTGACAGAGTTTTGATTTCTGATGTCAGCTGGTTCAGCCTATTTTGGAAAATGGTATCTACTTGCAACATCCTACTTGACCGTTGGCCAAGAATAAATAATTTACATTTAAAAGGAAGTACAATATCGCTCTTTTTTTGCTGTCTGGGATGGGGAAGAAGAAATTTTGTAAATTGGGGAAGGAGATGACAATTTTTGCAAAACTGACTTTTCATGTCAGCAAGCAATGAGGTATTAGCCTATTCTTTGTAAAAAACAAGATGAGGATTTCTCATTCTCAGATTTTGTAGAGTTCCAGTGCATGCAAGACGCTGCCGTCACTGATGCGAGTGAAAAACCATGGGATAGTATGGTTCTGCCCACCTTATATTGCATAAACCCTGAAAAACTGTAGACTTCAGGTCTCAACCAGCTAAATTTTCCGTATTACAGGTTAACTATGAGTGAACCCGAGCACAGAGGAGCTAGTCAGTGTGGTCAGAGCTGACACTGTGGAAGGACAAGTCCTTTGAGAAGGCACTAACGGGAATCAGGGGAACACCCAAGGGGAAGTCAGTCATGCTAGGGGAAGAAAACGAACGACTGGCACAGAAACAGAAAGAAGATGGAAGCTCATCCATGGAAGACTGAGTACAACTAATAGAGGACAAGATTCTGAAAGTCAGAAAACTATTTCTACTTTCATTACTCAAGTTTTGCAGTGATTAAGTGCTTTCCTCAAAGCATGAAACCAGAAAAAAATACATACGATGTAAATGTATATGAAGTTATATATGTATACGTCTTGAGTAGATTATTAACAACTCTAATACCTTTTGTCCACTGAAGGTCAGGTTTGGATTTGTTTTCTAGTTAGCAAAGAGGTCCAAATGGAGCAAGAATTCAGTAGGGCCCAGAAAATCATGGAGAGTTAAGGCACAGCAGACAACAACAGCTGAAACACATTTATTTTTTCGTAAACAGCAAATGTTAGTTAATTGGCCTAACACGATAACGTTAAGAACAAGGATTGATTATGCTTGCAGAGGTAATACATCATTGAGTACTTTATTGAAATTTCAGGACATTTCAGAGAACATATGTGTAGACCCTACCCATCACAGTCATTCAAAGAAGAGCCAGACTACCCCATCTTTTCTATTGATTGAAGCTATAGCCCCTAATATTGAAAAAAAATTTCAGTGGACAAAATTCCTGCAGGGTCACGGGGCTTTGTCTACCACAACGGGTGCTGGTAGCAGCTCTGGCATTACCCGTCATATTTAAAAGTTGCTCTTCTGGCTTTCTTTTTTTTTTTTGCACTACAGTTGTAGGCCAAGAACTTCTGGTAGACCCAGACTGTTGACAGCTAAGTTTAGGTTGATCCTCATAGTCCTTCCGGATACAGGCTCTCACTTTAGTCCTCTAGTTGTCTTGAAGCTTCTGTCCAGTATCATCTGCTCTTGGTCCACTCGAACAGTCCCAATTTGTTTGGAATATGGATGATGAAAGTGTCATGGGTCAATGTCTCTCCTTTATGTCTCCAGTGTCTCTCCTGTAAGAAAAAGAAAAAAAGAAAAAAAGAACCATGTAATTCCTTTGCATGATCAGGAAGGCAGAAGACAATACACCATATCAATATCCAGACATGGACTATTGAGACATCTACCCACAGGTCACATTTTGAATCTCTGCATCTGGACCCCAAACCTGTTTGTATCAGCTTGGAGACCATACAAAGAACAGAACAGCAGAAAACTGCAGGTTGAGAGTTTAGTAGAAAGGGTCAAGAACATTTTGCTTTGTGGTAATCTATAGGTTATGCTGTTGGGGATGGGGCACAGAGAGATGGAGCTAATCCAGTTTTGTGGTATGATTATGCTATTTCAGGAAGAATCCATGAGAGAGATGGGTGAAACTGTGCACCCCTGTCCCCCAGCAGTGCCATGCTGTTACCATCTCACTGTTCAGTTGCTTAGTTAAACCACTGCCCAGTGAGGGGGCTTTGCTGAAGTAGCCCCAGACTTCAGAACTCATCTGGATCCTGCCATGGAGATGATATGTACAGAGGCAGGAAAAATGCAGTATTATGGTCTGAAATGGGATGAGTTTCTTACTATCATTCACTGTCAGGCCTGAGAATGTCCACAGAGGGTGGAATTTGATGTGCTGGGTGAGGTACGGGAGTGGAGTCTAGACAGATTGGTGAGAAAATGGGATGAGAAAGAGCTGGTGCTGCAACATACCACTGTGTAATGATCTAACTACAATTTATTGACTCCATGGTTTTCTGGAAGCTAGGTTTCCACCTTTTAGGAGCTCTGCTGGCCCAGTTCAGACATACATCTGGTGATGGGAGAGGGAGAGACAGGAGGACACTTCAGGCTGGGGTCTTCTACTCAGGTCACAAGTGACCAGATATTTCCCGGATGCAAGCACTGATTGCGTGAAGGCTGGCAAAGCTGGGCAATAACATTTCTGGTGATGACACCACTGCTTACTCGGAGAACTTCCATCTGACTGTATTTACACACCTCTGCTACCTAATTAAAGGAAATTCTAGTTTTACATAGTCCAGAGCAGGCTGGGGAGGGCATAAAGTCCTGAAGTGTTTGTGGGAAGTTTTAAGGCAAAAGGGATCTCTAACATGCTGCTGTTGCAGTTGTCATGCCCAGAGTGCCACGTACATCATCTGGTCCCTTGGAAGGATCCATGTGCCCCCCGCTCATATGTCCCTCTCCATGTCCCCTCCACCAGAAATGTACTCACCAGAGGCCAGCTCTTGGGCTGTGGAAGGGCTCTGGCTGTGTCTGGAGACATCTGGGAAGATCATGTCTTGGATGATGCCACCAGGTCTGAGTTTGGGAGTGGGCTGAGCCTGATGTGCGTTGAGGACCCCTTGCCAAGGTGGCCCTGGGACTTCTGTTGGACACTCAGATCTGCCCTGCTGACAAGAATCTGCACTTAAACATTTCCTGGTGACCTACCATCCAAGTATCTTGAGAAAATCATCTTAAAAAGGGAAAAGTGCATCTCACGGCCCTAATCGACTCAGTCCTTTTGCTAAGAGAAAATGTTCCTTCACCTACTGTTTTTGAATGAAGCACTGCTCTGTTGATATGAGCCTCAGCCTGGCTTCTGAAAGTAGTATGTAGATTTCCAGGGTTTTTCCATAGGTCTTCTCAGACAGAAACCCTCATCAAGGTTCCATCTATGGGCCAGCTTTGGTCCTTCCCTGTGACGTGCTGTAGCAATAACAGTGGGTGGAGAGTTCCTTCACAAATACAGTTCTTTTGTTGAAAGATGAAAGTAGATAGTCTTGGGATGGTGGCACTGACAAGGCAAGAGAAGTCATGATGATGCTGTTTCATTTACGGGACATGTCAATAACTTGAGCATAATAACCCCACCATGAAGAACTTTTCCTCCCAACTTGCCTACCTCGGCCACTGTGAGCTCAAGCCAGAAAACAAGCAGCTGGAGAGTCTGGACTTCAGAGTAAACTGAAATCTAAATGTGTATGATGACGTATACATGATTTATGTCACTTGGGAGCCTGGCAATGTGTGTCCATGGGGAACAAGAACAGGTTGTCTCCTCAGATATTCCATGCATCAAGGATGCAGAGCAGAAGGCTGCTGTTGGAAACCCTTTAGAAGAAGCTGCAGAGGCCACAGCAGTCTGCTAAAACCTCTCCTCTGAGGTTTCCAGGACTAAGTGGACTAGAAGAGCTCTCATCTCCAAGGTTATAGTTTGCTTCAATTCTCCTGCTGAGTGTAGAATGACATTTCAAAATTTGATTAAGTAGGTCTAAGTATGCATTTCTTCACTGAAATTTCAAATAAAATGTCCTGTAAGAAGCCTTAGGAAGCTTTGGTTTGTGTTTTTGTTTTGTTTTCTTTTCTTTTTATAAATATTTTTGGGGCTTTTACTGGAAAACACAGGAAGAAAAACATTCTTATTAATAAGATGCCCGAGGCACAGAACGTTAGGAATACCGTATACATTAATAAAGAGTTCGATATTTTCATTGTAGTGTTGAATAACTGCAGAAGCTCAGCACTTGCCTGTGTAAACTGCCTGTTTGTGTTGCACGGAGTGGTTAGGCTAAGTCTAGGTATCTGGCATGCGAGAGTGATGTATGAACTGTGCTTTAAATTGCTGATTATATCCTCAGGCAGGTTTTAGTGAATTAATAGGACTTGTTGATTGGTAAAAAATAATCATGAATCCAAGTTTGCACAGTACTGTCTAACATAAATATTTGCCTTAAAGGTAGTAAGTTTTAAATGAGTGAGTTAAAACGCATAAAATATACAGTGTAACATGAACAAAATTAGCAAATATAATTTAGCATTAAAACACTTCTCAGAAAATGAACCCTCATTTATGCTCACACTGTTTGACAAGGGAAGGCCAGATGTTTCTCAGCTGTACAATGTCATAGGAAGAAACATCAACCTCCCATCCCCAAACTGGTTCTCATACGTGGAAGACACTTTCCTTATAATCAGGTGAGATCAATACCTGGATTTATCAGAATGACACATTTAAACAAGGCACAAAACTCTGTGATAAAATTTAATGAAGACTCAGTGCCCAGGGGATTTTTAACAATTAATTTTTCTTAAGAAAGGTGAGAGATGTGATTAATTCTAGCTTTTACTTCTCTGTCATGAATCAGATCAAGTATTTGAAAGTGACCCAGAGTTACCCATCCTACTTAAATAAAAAAAAAGAGGGGTGGGGAGGGGGGTAAGAAAAAAGCCAGATATATTCTCTATCAGCCTTACTTCATGATAAACCAGAAAACAGGAATTCAGGTGTGGCAGATGCAAACTTACTGCTGCTTTTCTGTGAAGTTTAAAGACAATGCTTATTCCATACACATCTGCTCAACCTAATCAGAGCAGTCTTAATGCTGAAACTGGCTCTGCATGTCTGCAACGGAACAAATCCAATACCTGCTTATAAGACTCCAGAGTTTCTAGCACTTGTCCTCTAAGACATACTCAAAATATTTCATGAAGTGTAACTCGCACAACTCTACTTCCTCAATAATTAAAGAAACCTCCCAGACTCATGCACACGCTCCA
>NW_010392390.1:117785-149496 GCF_000710305.1 Buceros rhinoceros silvestris | reverse complement strand
GGAATGATGCCACTCAGAAATAAATTGCATGTCAGCTTAGGATTCTTCCCCAGCAGTATTAGAATCTGTCCAGTAAAACGATACAAGCGAAATTTGCTGTAGTGCTAATTTACGTTGCCATTAATGAGAACGCGAGTTTTGAATCACAGACATAGAAGTACTATTGTGGATCCAGCTTATTTTGGCTCCACTCAGGGTGATAAGGCATTCTCCAGACAATTGTAATTATGAGTAATTTGTAAAAGTAATAAGAACTGCTTTTTATTACGGGCAATAAAAATCAATTCTTCATTCAATTATGTTTCCTTGCTAAGATATGATAGCTGCCCTGAGTGAGTGCAACAGGAAAAAAGCTGAGATAACTTCAAAGGACAAGAACTAACTGTTAAAGAAAAAAACAACAGCATAAAAAAATTAAAAACCTACCAAAATGTCATCTCCATTTCAACTTCTTGTCATAAAGACACAGTGGTAAATGCCTGGCACTATTTCTATAATCCTTCTTCTCCCAAATTGTGAATTTGTGAATTCTCAAAATTCACACATATTCATGTAAGTTTAAGCCTAAGTTTCATTGATTCAGTGGTATAATTCTTGCAGTTAAGGTGAGGCAAAAAAGCAAATCTTTGTAGAGTCAAGGAGATGGTAAAAACCCCTGTTTTGCCTTCATGCAATAAAGCTTGTTGAACTCAAAGTTAAACATGAGCTCCAATGTAACTCGAATTAGAGCTCAAAGTCACAGGCATCTTCTATTGAGTAAGACATGCTTTTTATGATTCAAGGGAAGGTGTTTGTTTATTTTGAATAGAGGCAGCGTTGGAGGACGAACAGGAATGTGCCTGGGGACAAGTCCTTGGTTTTGTTTGTTTCTTTATTTTAATTTTAAAATTTTCTATTCAATTAGAGGGGTCTAGAAACAGAATTAAACAACTGATTTATCTAAAAAGCCTGTTTAATAAAAAACATTTTTGAATATCCATATTTTGAATTAATAGTTTTAAAATAAATATTTTGACTTTTTTCATACAGTTTTGGTTCTAGGGGAACTGGATTTAAGGAGCAAGTGTGACAAACTTCATTTTGGATGTGGGTCCTGAGGGTCCACTTTACCCCACTGCCGTTGATCTCCCTTCTTAATCGGAAGACATTCGATTGAATTTTGATTCAGAACAATAAAAACGAACCTCACTGAGTCTGTACAAAGTGAACCGCCCTATAAAGACTTTTTAATGAGCTAACTATTCAAGGACTAGATGAATCTAAAAGGTTTTTAGGGAGTCCATATTTTAAAGCATCTGTAGCATACCGCATCACTACTGAGATAGTAACATACATCGGCTGAATTGAGTAGCCATTTGTGGAGCATTTTATATATAAAAAAATCCTTATAAAATATATGCTCTGGATTCATCTTCTTCAGCCTTTCTCAAATCTTCATCTGTTTTCTTGTCTTTTTCTTTTGAATTGTATATATTTTAGAATATATTGAGTTCTTTATGTCAGTTACTTAGAAGGGATAAAAAGACCAATGAGGTATTTTCTGATTAATATTTACTATAAAATTTGTACTTGGTGAATATCTGGGTAGAGGGATTTTGATGACATCATGGTAACCTTGAATTTGTAGCCAAATTTTCGGATTCTCCTCTGAAAAGAGCTGTGCTATTTGGCATCTTGTACCTGTAGCAACAGAACCTGAGCTACATACATGTTTCGTCGGCAGAAGTCACAAATTCCTTATTTTTCTAAGTTAGTTGAAGGGAGAGGCAAGGGGATCAATCTTTTCATATTCAGCTGGGGATTTCAAGGCATCTTGAGGAAAGTGATCCACCTGAGAAATCCATTTCTTCCACCATTCTAGTTCTACGTGAATCAATACCATTGAGTAAGGCTTCACTCTTGCCAGTTAATAACACCTTGAAGGAGCTGACAGCGTATCGCTGTGCTGGGAGTTTTGAGACAACCCCTTTTGGAAAACTCTGCAGCACTTAATTTCATTAAAACACTGTTTCATATTTACATATGTAGTCCTGGGGAACTGATTCATTTTAGTGACAGCTATTTTGTTTTTCCAAGAGATTCCCATTTCTTCCTATTCTCTAAGACCTACATTATTTTAGTCCAGAGTGATATGTAATTAAGTTTTAAAAGTTCATCTTGGTTTTCTGGAAGGTTAACACAAATGTGTTTAAACCAGTTACATTTCGGAAGAATTCCACAGTCCTGGGAAAGCAGATCCCTCACCACTGGTTTGTCATAACTAGTTTTATGCCAGGCAGATAAGCCCTATCTGCCTTTTCCGTGCCACTTCTTTTCAAGGAATAATGTGGGTCTTGTTCACAAAGCTGCACATCATCTGCATGAAGAACAGTGGCATGTTTTCCCCCATGGTCAGCCTTTTCTCCTTTCAATCGGAAGACTGCTGATGTGTGGTGACCCAGTGGCGGGCAGTAAAGTGTCATTACGCAACCAAAGCACTTGCCCTGATGCTGTGATCAGACCTTGCTCTGCTCACCATAGTCCATCTGAAGAAGCTCCATTTCCTTGAATCCTCAAGCAATTTCTAGTCTTGCACCCCCTTGGCTTTTCTAAAAGTGTAGGAATTCAGTCTAGATCTCAAAGGGATTCAAATGGATTGTTCTTCGGCAAAGCTCCATGGAAGTATTTCAAAGGTCAGAATTTTTACAACAATTATTTCAGTCCTTCCTCGTGACAGAAAAAGAGAATAAAACTACTGAGCCTGCATAAAGAGCCCTGAGGACACAGTAGAGACAGAGGCCACTAACCACTAGGCTCAAAAACCATGAAAGGAAAAACTCTGGCTTGAATATCATGGCTATCTGCGGTAAAATGCTGCCTCTTTACATGAGACTTCTTCAAACAAATGTGGGTATCTACAAGACAGGCATCTAACACGAACAAGCAGTCTAGACTCTTGGTTTAGTCAAAAGGAGAAATAGGTGCTTCATGGAAACAGTGTCATCCTGCAGTAGATACCTGAAATAGATCATACCCTAAACATTCCCTATTTTTTTCCCCCCACATTAACTATGAAGGGGAACCTAGTGTGACTAGCTGCAATGGAGATCTCCACATTGTAGTTCCATAAATTTGTGTGAGATGAATCCTACTGTGGCTGCCTGTGTTTCCTAGTAAGTTCAGACATTGGAGGATTTAAATACAACGTTGCCTTGGCTTTATGAAGTTCTGTCATTCATGAATGTAAAAGGTAAAGCCCATCAGTATTTAACATTTTCTGCTTTAGCAGAAGATTTAATTCCTCCCTTTTCCTTAAAGCTCTATGTGATACGTCTCGAAATACTTACACACCTTATGTCCGCCTTGACAGAAACCAGAAAGCTTTCTGGCTGTCTTGGATTCTGCTTTATCTGTGATAACTGATCTATTTGTTCCAACTGCAAAAAAATTAGTGAGGGCTGACTTCAAATATTTCACAAGACCTTCCTCTGAATCTTGCAGAAGTCTTCTACGTTACCCTTTCTGCCATTACTTCTGTACCTCCATTTCCTGTGCATGGTCTTTCTTCCTCACTAGTTCCTGACTACTGCATTTTGGAGATCTATTTCTAGCTGTAAGATATTCCCACATTTTTCTCTACGTTACGGCTGACACTGCCAATTGGTTGACCTTATTCCATCTTTTCTGGAAAAATTCTTTCCGAAGTTAAATCACCAAGTGCGTAAGAAGTTTTTCACCCTTCTTCTTGGGTCTCCATCCTTCTGGATGGCCTGCGCATTCTTAAGTTACAGTTTCCAACCACAATTATCTGGAGTATAGCTTTTCACAACACTGCCTTTAGAGGAACATCCAATTCACAAGAGAGGAAGGTGCTTTTAAGAAGAAAAAAGAATAAGGGAATTCTATATGGAATTGGTGGACAAATTTTCTACCCATATCAGTAGACGCAACTTGATTTCCTTTAATCCTTCACAAAACCTCTGGTTTTAATTGAGTAAGTTTAGACTAGAACTCCTGCAAAAAGTCAACTTGACATATTTAGGCTTTTAGAAAAAAATCAGGGTGGAATAAACTATTTTTCAGAGTGTCCAGCTTAGGTGTCAACAAGAGGGCTTGCTGTCCTGCCTTCAGCAGTGAGTCTGAAGAGGACTGACATAACCTAATCCCCAAAGCTCTCTAACTCAAACTGACTGTCGTAAAAGCTCATTATACTGGCCAGACTCAGTTTTAATACTGGCAGGTGTAATGCAGTCTTCCCCTGCATCATGGTTCCTCAACCCTGAGCTACACCATCCTTGTTATTCCACTCCTGAAACTCTCTTAAGTAGAGAACTTAGCATTTGCATAAATTCCCTGAGGATCTATGAAGAGAATGTTCCAAGGCCCTCCGGGGCAAAGTGTGTATGGTGAAGTATATGAATAAATCTGTCAGTTTTGAATCATTAGGAATGGATGGCTTTAGGGTTGATTTTAAATGGGTGCCAGTATATTTCAAGGTTTTCCTAGAGACAGAGGATGGGCAGGATAATCTCATATTAATCTTCTTGTTTGGATAGGGTTAATGGGAGTGTTAGCAGGGATTGTGTAAGAGCTAATTGTATTAACAAGGAAAGATAGAAAGGCAAGCAGTGTCTGCTGAATGTCATAGCCACTTTTTCCTATTTTATTGCAAGCAGTCTAGGTGGCATAAATCACTACGGATTTGGTTTGAATTTATAAAATGACTTGCAACTGCCTCATAGTATTTATTTTTTCCCTATGAATTAAAGACAAAACATATAGGTGGGTAGGAGGTAGTGTTTTGAAGCACTGAATTTAGGTATATATTATCTCAAATGTATACACATTGTGGTCTTGTTAATGGAAATATGGACTATGGGTACAAGTCACACTTGTACTGAAAGTGTATCACTTACCTTGTCTTAGAAGTCTGAACTTTCAGATTGAATTACATAGGCTATGGCCAAAATGCCTTTCAGTCCCTAAATTAAGGAAGGATAGTTTTGTATAGTCAGTCTCAGCTTTCAATGTGAAGTGTCTGGCTTTTCCTGAGATTCTGTGTGTGATCTTCTGTACATTTAGGAGAACAGCCTCAAAAAAAGTCCATGAGGTCTGTTATTAAACCACCTAAGGCTTGATTGGTTGATGTGCTGATCACTTTGATCTACATATTATTCAGCCTGGATTTAGCGTGAAAAGCATTTCTTCAAGTCAAAGCTGTTCATCTGCTGTTGGGTTTGCAAAACAGAGGTAAGAAAAAGGCCTTCATGTGTGCTAACTTAGCTGCCCAAAAATGCTTAATCCAGCAGAGCTAAACACAAAAATACAATTGCAGCCTGAACTCAAAAGCAAAAGCTATAACTAAGTTTGAGGAAAAACTCTTTTATCTTCTGTGGATCACATTGACACTTGAGGAAGACCAGTGACACGTAGTTGCTATACCTGGCCTTCAAAGTCTTTGTCTCAGACTGTAAATTGGAGCAGTGATGCCTAAATACTACCATTCATGAGCTGTGCCGGATTGTCATCTCCAGGATGCCCCAGAAGGACTGGTATGCCGCTCTGTTGTGTAAGTGAGGAAGGCCCCAGCGTATCTAGTAGTCCAGAGGATGTATTGCGAAGCTGCATTCTCAAATGGTGGTTCATTAGAACACGATATCAAATACGTACATATATATATATATATATATAAAACCCCAAAATGAGAGTTTTAGAACAAGAGGGAGCACGGAGATTGTGAAACATCATGTGCATTAATCTTTTCCACAAGCAAATGTGAGAGAACTTGTCCAAGCATAAGTGAGCAGATCCTTTGTCTTGATGCTCAGCTTTTCTAATAGGCTACGGGGACCATTCCCTGGCTGCTTATATGCAGCAGGTACAGAGTCACCTGCTGAGGACTGACCTGAGCCAGACTCATGGACACAACCCACCTTGGCTTCTAAGACAAACACCAGCCTGCTACGCATCGTTAGCTGTTACAGCTAATTAGAACTGCTTCAAGGAGCTAATCTAGAAGGGGATTTTTGCCTTTTGACGTTTGTTCAGGAAGAAAAGGTACAATTCCTTGCTAACTGGAATCAGATATTTCCCTTTCCTATTACTGCCACACTGAAGACTCCACTTTCTCTAGAGAAACCCCAAGAGGCGGTAATCTAGTTTTGAACTATTGCCATCAACTCTCTTAAAAGCAGACTGTGATATTTTTGTTGTTTTAAACACATTAAAAGTGAGCAAAAGCCATAGGTGCAGAAAAGCCAAGAAAATTTAGAGATGACTGCAATACTATTAAGAACTCTGAGTTTGTTCAGTCTGGGCTTTTCCTGAGGAGCGCAAATAGACACAACTGTAATAAGAAATTTTGAAATTATTTTTCAGGCATATTCTGTAATCTCTTTATTAGATGTTTCATTTTCAATAGAGAAAATTTAGTATAAACCATTAATTTAATATAAACAAAGAATATGTGTTTTTCTGTGACTATTTTTTTTTGCTGTAGCACTAAATGGAGATTTCTCTTTTGACTACTAGACTGTTAATTGTCTTTAGACATTTCCGTCTCATCTATTTTTTCAAATAGTTTGTTGCAGCTGTGGATTTTCTGGCAAAGCAGCGTTCTGTGGAAAAATGCCAATTCTTCTTAAATATGGTGCTCTGAGAAAATATTTTCTCTTTCTTCCTTTTTTTTTTTTCTCTTGAAATTATATTAACAGAGGTTTTTATCGGAAATGAGCTTGGCTTCTTGCCAGATTATCTGGTAGAGCCCAGATCTTCTGTGGCTCTGCGAAACCTCAGTGCATCAACTGCTTTCAAAGCAAAGGTGTTAGTCAGGGCTTTTGCCATCCGCAGCTTCAGCACGGTCCTGGTGAGTGGGCTGTTTTAGGAACAGGGAATCTAGAGCAACACAAGGCTTTAAAAGGTTCTGCACTTCCCAGGAAATGCCTGGCAACTGAGAAACATCCCCAGACTGCCTAAGAACTGAGTGGGATAGGGGATATGAAGAAGGAAGGTAGTCAAGGATGAAAAAGGTTCAGAGACTTTATCTGACGTGGACGAGAAAGGACTCTCAAACTCGCCACACCGTGAGCTCTAAAGCCCTGAGATTTCCCTATTCTTTTATCTATTACCTCACCAATTGATACCGTGCGGCTTTTCTGAAGTCCTGGAAATAATCAAGGTGAACTCCAAGGTCTAGAGCTCTGGGGCATCTCAGCCTCACAGAATCCCTTAGATTCTCCATACCGTTGTCCATAGAAGGCCTGGACAGCCTTATTTCTATCCCATTGTTTGATTTTAGGCAAATATGTACTTAACAATGTAGAAATTCTACCTTTAGTTTATCAAGATTTCTCCTTCAGATAATGAAAGAAAAAAAAATGAAAAGGGAAACGGCAAAATAAGCCAGCCACTGATGACTGATTAATTTCCTTTTGACACACTATTTTCCTAATGTTTTACTGAAACAGCATAACATTTGCATGAACATGAAATCCAGGAACATGGGCTTTTAATAATCAAACTGCTAACTTAAGTGTCATAGCAGTATTTGGGTGATTAATGAAAGGTGTTTATACAGCCGCTTACTCTGTTTCATTTCAGCAACTGTGCAAAACTACTTACAGAGAGTATGACATGTTGCTCCCTTTATAGAGCAGTCTCCATATGTTCATTAAGGTGGAAAAAACCAAGGAAACTAACTGCAGGTGTCAGCTGAAACCTGCAGAGGATCACTGCTTCATTGGATTGTGCTTTCTTCTTTGATTTGCAATTAACATATTTCTGGACTTCAGACATACTCTATCTACTGTCCCTGGGGTATCAGCATTTTGTTTATGTGTTTGATTTCTTCCTTTTTTTTTTTTTTTTTTTTTTTGCTTTTTAAGGGTTAGGTTTTTTACTGACACAAAGAGAGATGTCTGAGGACAGCAAAGTATTCTGCTGCATTCGACTGCCAAGGGATGGCACATTAGGATATTTGCTTTTCTCTCTATTTTTTTAAAAGCACACAGTTATCTTTATGTTGAGGACCTTGAAATCTCCTGGGAAGACTATCTCAAATGAGGAATCAAAACATTTCAGGCTTCTCATCACAACTGCGAATTGAAAAATAAGCACTTGCACACCACATTCACTCACCTAACTGAGGGACTTTGCTCAGCCTGTATTTAACAACAAAAGGTAGCGAGGTTTTGTATTTGTACTGTGACAAGGTGCATTGCACGGGGCTGGACTGTCACAACCACCCCAAGGGAAACTGGTATGGCAAAGTCTGAGAAAATCTGACTGCACCTCTCCCTCTTGCCTTCCCCCTCTCTCATGATTACCTCTGCTGTGTCACTACAAAGGAGTGAGCCGTGTTAAGGTAGTGGGGCTCCTGCCTTGAATTGTGAGGTTACAAATGAGAGAAAAGCAGCTTAAAACCTTCTTCAGTAGTGGACTCCAATTTCTTATCTTCATGAGAAAGTGGTGAGAAGAGCTGACATCTGGACAGAGTTGCCACACTTTATTATTTCTGTCCTCAAGCTTGCCAGAAATCTGGATGAGAGGGGCTGTTTGCGCATTGGCAAGACTTGCGGTGGTATTTGAAAGGAGGTAGCTGCCCTGCTTAGCATTTCCATGTTGAGAAGCTAGTGCTCCTACTCGGAGCGTGGAAAGTTAGTCATCCGAAATCCTGGGGAGAGGGGGGAAGACAGTTTCTCAGATTAACATTAACAGAAGCAAGCTAAAGTGCTAACTGAAAAACCATGGAAATAGAGAGATATGGATATGCCATGGCTGAATGAAGACATTTTTTTGGGATTCACTGTTATCTCACAGTCTTCCTTCATCCTATACTGTTTATGCTGTTAGAAATGTCGATATGTCCTGGTAGATGAACGTTTCATCCATTTCTTTGACATGATAGTATCAGTAAGGCTCATTTCTATGTACTTCATATGACTTCCTTTTGAAGCTCCCTGTCTCAGATTTTTAATATCAGCTTCGTCTATAAATATGGGACTGTATTACATTCTCTTTTGTATAGCTCCTTTTATTCTTTTGCCCCCTTGTGACTTAATTTGGGTTATGGTATGACCAAGGAAAGGAATCACAGGAATTGTCCCATCGTTTTCACTCTCAAGTCATGTTGCAGCCAGTATAGTTCTTCCTAAACATCCAAGAAACTGAAACTTGATTGAGAAACCTACCTTTTCCTGAAACGCTGTAGTCTTTTCCTAATTCCTTGTAATTGGAAGTTGAATTAAGAGCTGAAGTGTCTAAGGTGCAAAATTTGCCTTGACCTTTACATGTTATTTCCAAGGAGGTAAGTAGGGGAATACATTTAAGCAGAGCAAAAGTTAAAAAACTTTTTGTTTAAATACAGAAACCTGTTCTGTTTCAGAATGCGTGCAAGTTGAATAAGGGATGGAAGAGACAGCTCTGCTGAACTGCAGATGTTAGAATTCAGTCTTCCTATATGGTGCCTGATTTGTTTTTATACAGGGTAACATTTTTGCAAAAAAGTGCTCTGGCTGCCATGACATGGGTATATTAGTATGGGAATACTCAGTATTGCAGCTGCTTTTTGCAATCATGGTTTTGCACCTGATGTATAATATGCTGCTCAAGAAAATGATTAGGCAGTAGTTCAGGTGAGAGATCTGCATGTTAAACAGCTGAGGTTGCGTTGGGCTACTGTATCTGTGGAGAGTTGCTTGCTGGTACAATGAGCTCATGAACCAAACTTGGGAATTTTTCTTCCTCTAAAAGAGAATCCAGCTTGCAAAAAAAAGAAGATATCAGAGTCTGGGTATTTTCCTCTTCTCAGTTTGTCAACAACAAACTTTGGAAATGATAGTTTCAGATATGACAATCACATGTTCAGGAATGAACTTAGCTCATTTTCCTCGTGAGGATCTTCCAAACCACGCTGAGAAGGGCCTGATGGAAATCTATATATTCTTTATCGCCGCTTTAAAGAGTTGCTGTCTTTCTGATTGTTGTTTATGCTCCTTGTCTCCTGACAGCCTAGTTGAAAACATTTTACTGATCCTGTGCTCAAACTCTCCATTTCCCTTTTGTCTGGCTTGGTAAGAAAGGTGGGAGTGCAAATGGAG
Source organism: Buceros rhinoceros silvestris (assembly GCF_000710305.1). NCBI lineage: Eukaryota > Metazoa > Chordata > Aves > Bucerotiformes > Bucerotidae > Buceros > Buceros rhinoceros. The sequence goes on along the minus strand of NW_010392390.1, from coordinate 139,420 downwards.
ATTTAAAAAAATCTGCAAATTTGTTTTCAGAGTATCTTTTCTACGGGGGAACACTTGTTGGTCCATGACAGCTGCTGTTACAACAGCTCAAAAAATGCAGAACATCTCTTTGCATAACAACTTAAACAGATTTCAGAAATGCAATTTACAGGGAACAGTGTAAGCCTGGGTGCACTCAGCTGTCTGTACTACTCTACCATATATATTTCTCCTCTTTAAAGCCAGTATTTAAATGTACAGTGGCCACAGTAAATTATGGAGCAAACCCTGAAAAATTCTAAATCAGGATTAGTGTCTATTAACTCTATTAAGTTCTTATTTGGCAGTCGACCAAAGTGTCAACTGAGATCACATTCCTCTTTATCCAGTAACTAAGGCTGGAGAAGGCACATGTACAGTATCAAGTGGAAAAAGGTATCTGGGGTAATGCTGCAACTATCAGGCCAAATCCTCTGCTGGCATAACTCATAGTATTTCCAAGCCAGATCTTTCAGAATAGCCCTTCTGTCTTGAATTAATTTTTTGTAGTCACTTTTTAATAAGCAACTTTCTAAGCAATGAGGGTTTTTTAGCTGCATGACTCCTATTAAAGTCAATAGGAGTCATGTGGCTAAAAGCCTATGTGATGCTTGGATTTATTGGAAATTGGCATCTGGTGCTGAGAGCACTTCTATTGTTTGGTCTTCCTGCCCAATCATTGCTTTCTGCCTGGTCACGTAGCCTCTTCACTCTTACTTGCTGGAATCACCATGCCTAACCTTTCTATTCCCTCCCAATATCCTCTCACACTAAAAATAAAAGAGCCTCCTCTGTAGGATCATTATTGCCTCATGTCCTTTTGTTTGGATTTTCTGTATGTGGCCGCTTTGTTCACCCTCAGCTGTTGCTGAACTTTGCTGTTGGCTGCAGTGAATCATCGTTCACACAATCGGTTACATTTGCAGAATTCTTTAGGATCTGTTTAGATGAAAGGTGCTCTGCACAGGAAAGCTCGGCTCCTTACCATGTTATTCAGAAATGCCAGGGGTTAAAATACTGTCAGGTGGGTTTGGCGTCATTGTTTTACTAAAAATGAGCTTCTAGCAGGTGTTATCAACTATTACATGATAATATCTTGCTCCCCCCAAATGACATTATTCCCCTGAAATCAAGGGCAACGTTTCATTTCATAGGAGAGATGCATGTTAGCTCCAGACGTGTTTTAGTCAGTGTGAATATGGGCTGCAAAATCCAACCCTAGGAGCATTGCTGTAGGATTTACTTGTCAATAACTCAAAAGCGGTGAATATTTAGTTAAAAACACCAAAATTACTTTTTTGTTTGGTTCCCTATACATTTTATATTGATGTGAATTTGGACGATTTGCTAATTTGTATATGTACCTGAAAGGCGGCCTCTTTAAAACAGCAAAAAAAATTCTGATTATTATTTATTGTAAAGGTTAGGGCACTGTCCCAGATTACGTCTGGGATGCGATTGAAAATAGTGCTTCCTTCAGGGATTGCTGGAGCAATTTCCAACTCAAAAGAAACATCTTCACAGATGAAGATTTAGCCTTCCCCCAAAAGCAGCCGTGAACTTGTGAGTTTGGAAAAAGCTTTCATTAAATGGCAACATTCTGGAGTTCACACACAGTTTTAAGAACATTGTGTAGGAAAGTTATTAATGATTGAATCTGAATATTGCACAACTCTGTAATAAAGAAGAGAGGCTGTCCGGTATCCTGACAAGAAATCACAATTCAGATTCCTTCAGGCACTGCATGTTTTTAAAAAATAATTTCAGGACTGAAAATCAAATCTAGCCAGCGACACCAGTCAAGCAGCTTGGGACTGTGCCAGCCAGCCTGTTTTAAAGGGTAGCTAAAGCAGACTGAAGATTATCTTCAAGAAAGATCTTGAAGAGCAACAGAGCACTGAATGAATATAAAACTGTTTCTGGGACAGTTCTTTTTGGAAGCCTTATTAAATCATCATGTTTTAACACGGATACATTATGCAAAAAAGCAGTGTCTCCATGCAAGAAAATTTTGCATTTATTCAGACTACCAGAAAGAATTTTTTTTCTTTTTACTTCTCATCAAGTGGCTTTAGTGCTCATCTAAAGATGCCAAAGCTTCAGAAGCTTGCTTTGTCTGTGAGAGGTGCAGCAGTTGCGGTGCAAGAGTCAGTCTTTGAACATCACTCCTTGCCCTCATTCTTCGGGGCTGCTCTTAGACGTAAATGGAGTCTTTTCCTTATGCTTCTTTTCACCCCCAGTCTGGCTCCACTTACAGCCAGAATAATGCAAGTTAGTGCCAATCGCCACGATGGTTTTTCATGGTTTACCCTGAAAAAACTGGATTAATGTTCTTAGCACATTTTACTTGTCAGCCTACTGCTGCCCAAGCTGAACGGCAGGTGTGTTTCCATTTGACGGGGTTCGGAATGAACTGTGCTCATTTTCCACAGGATTTTCCGTGGAATATTTACCATAGCCATGTTTATCAAAGTAGTTGTTTTCAGATTTTCCACTTTTTAAAAAGTCTAGTGTTTGGCCTGAGAAGTACTTTATTATTCCAGATGTCACAAACAGCCAAAGACAAAATAAGTACCATGAGGACACTAAGTACTAATAGTAATATTAGCATTTTGGAAAGGGTTAGTGGATCAAAGCTTTGTTTTTGAAGGAAATAAATAAATTTTTTAAAAAGACACTTTTCATTAAAAAATAGTCTATCTGGAGTAAATCTGACCCAAGCTAAATTTGAACTGCCCTGGAGAAAGGAAGAAACTGTGTCACAATATGGAACATCCCAACTAAGTAATCCCCCAGCGAAAAGATTTAGCACAGAGTTAGTTTTAAACTAAGGAAGACCAGCACTTTAATCTTTTTGCTTGATTTTCCTTTCAAACACAGTCATCCATTTAGCTCCCTGCTGTCCTCATGAAAAATTTTCTTACGATGAAATCAGGGTTCGGAGATTTATTATGCAACGAGCAGAGCAGGTTCAAGCTGATAAAGGCTTCCTGGGTGAGTGAAGGATGCTTAATGCCAGGAAAGATACTCTTTTAATGTGAGGTTCTTGACCATTTATTACATAAAAATGTTAATCTGATAGTGTTTTTAATCTGCTTGTTATCAGCAGTGGCTGCTTGGTGTTAAAGACAAGATAAAAGGGAGAGCGGAAGAAGCAGATTTGGGGAGCACTCAGTCAGTGCCGGATATAACACACCTGCTTCCCATTTATCTGCTCTCGCAGAGCGAGGAGGAGACGGCTTACGGCCGCGATAACGCAGCAGCTCGGTGGTCTGATTGGGCAGTGGTGTGCACGCACTAAAAGGACACTGCGCGAGAGATAAGCCGCGATAAAGACTGGGACAGTCATTTCCCAGGAAACTCTGCAGAGTGGAGGATTTTATTTACATGCCATTTTGAGAGGTTCTCCAAATATGTACAACATTTAATCCCTTCTTGCCAATCCACATCCCCCGCCCACTCCACAAACTCCACAAGCCACAGAATTAATGAAGCCCAACACCCTGCTGATTTGCATCCTCGTGGTGCCCTGGGCATGTCCCCACTAATGCAGGGGCTGCTCCTCCCCATGAAATCTTGGCAGACAAGAGACATTGTGACCAGTCCTGGCTTTTGTGCGCGCAGAACCAATTTCTGGTGTAAAATATAGAGTGGCTGTCAAACAGGGATGAAGTCTGCTCATGGGCTCAGAAGTTATTAGCTGTGGTGGCCTGGAGGACAAGCACTGTTATCATATAAGCCTTGTTTTCTAAGACCAAGATAAAGGTTATCTCTGCAAGACAAAAATACAAACTTTTCCTTGAGATACTGGGCTCAGGAGTAAAGGCTTTTAGGTGGTTTTTTTTGGGTTGACACATACACTCACAATCAGCTGGGAGGCTGGACAGGAAACAGCCTGCCCATTTCAGAAAATTTAGGGTATTAGATATTAAATATAAGGATGAAACCATGACCAGTCCAAACTTTTCATGCATAGGGAGACATGAACTCATCTCTGCTGAAACTCCCTTTTTTTCCCACAGCTCAGAGGAGTACCACAGCAGCCAGCCACATTTTTATTTTGGGTGACTGCTTTCTACCCAAATGAGGTATTTGCAGTAAAATTTCTGTTGAAATTAATAGAAAAATACTTTTTTTTTTGCAATGCAATATCTCCTAATGCATTCTCACACTCTTGAGACGTTTCCAGCAACCTCGTGGGCTGAAGGTAGATTCACACAACAGCTGGTCTAAGTGGGTACAGCCTGTGCAGGCACATGCTCAGTGGCTTTGTAACTTACAGAGAAGCCATAGACACACCAGCTGGATGCATCTAGGACCAAGCTATACATTAGGCAAACAAAGCATCTGAAATGTTGACTTCAAAAGCTTCTTTGAAGCTAACAGGCTGAAGTCTATGCATGCTTCAATGTTACATGGATGTGAACTGCTCAGACAGAAAAATGGGTAGATTTGGGTGGGTGCCATGCAAGTGCTGCCCAGTGCCTGTTAGCCAGGGCAGTCAGTGTATCATCAGAAATCCTGCACCTCGTAGTCAACTGGGATTTCTCTATCCGCATACGTTAAATCCAAGGGTGACACTTATTAGCAACCCCATATCACAGCCATATAGGCTCATGAGGGAAACCATGGTTAGAGCAAACAAAACTCTCAAAGACAGAGTAAAACTAATGAAGCATCAAGTATGTGTTGCTTAGTCAAACATTTATTTGCTGATCCACTCAAGTGCCTTTAAAAATGTGCGTAGTGCGGAGATGAGCAGCTAATAGCACGGAACATCTGAAGCTCTAAATTTCCCTGGAGAACACAAGCAATATTAGCAGAAGAGCTGCACGGTTCCCCAAAGTGACTGGGCAATACTTTGGTGCAAAGACTGTTTAAATGAGGGTTTTTTCTTGTATTCAAATCTGGGAGAAACTTGCTTAGACCACGAGGCAGAGAAGCCTTCACAGATGCTGGTTTTAGGTTGAGAACTTCAGTCTTTTCACAACAGCATGAGGAACCACGTGTCTATATAGCATGTGGTCGCTGCTAAACTGAGTTCAAGTTCATCTGAAGATCTAAAGCCCTGTCATGTTTATTGGGAAGTGAACCAAAAATCTCCCACAGTACAAACCCCCGGATATAGACAGAGGACTGATGAGAACAGTGATTGCAAAACCAATGAACTCCTATAGAAGACCTCAGCTCAGCCTACATTAATTCTCTTGGTAATCACCTGAGTAAAGAGTCTCTGTACTAAGGCACAAAATGAGTTAAAATTACTGGGGCAGGAGGAGATGTACTTTGTATGGCAGAAGCTTGGGTCTTTCTGAGTTAACAGGGACTCTTAGCAGATGAATCCTAACTGATCTCTAGCGGCAGGACACAGGAAGGAGCAAAGAAGAAGAAAATAGCCACAGGCAAAAACCCCATGGCTTTATACATCAAGTCCAACATCCAAAAGCAAATTGGAAGTCAGTGCAAGCTGCAGAGAATAGGTGTAATGTACGTTGTTCACTAGTTCTGCTAAGTAAGCGATCAATATATTTACTCCCTGGATAGAATACAATTTTGCTGTTGTGACAGTGCCGCTTCTTCTACTCTGTGAAGAAAAATGACTCTGTGGAGTCCATGATCCCTATCTGGTCAGAGCCTCCACTCTTTGAAAGATATTTTTAAAGATAACAGAAAATCATAAAAAACAGTCTTACCGAACATTTGCAGTACACCAAAGCCAAAAAATTCAGATATAGAATACAATCCAGTGACTAGTGATTAGCCCAATCCATTTTACTGAGATACTGCCATGTTATCTGGATGGTTTCAGCAGCTTGCAGCACTTCTGCAACCCTTACATGTAACAGGCAAAGTTCAGGATGGATTAAAGCTTTTTGCTGCATTTCCTTTTGTATGAATAGTGAAAGCAACCTCCTATATTGTCAATGGGGTTTTTTGTTTGTTTGCTTGTTTTTATTTTTGATGTTTATGCTTATTCAGGGATCTGGCTTGATTTCCATGTTACAAATGCAAATTCACCTATTCACAGCATTCAGGTTCAGACTAATCAGCAGATAAGAGTAAGTTACAGCTCTGTTATAACTCATTAGCTATGGAGAAGAGAGAGAGAGAAGAAAGGAGGGTGGGGGCCATAAGGAATGGACACTGACTTCCAGCCAGAAGTAAAAAGAAGTTATGGTGATGAGGCATGTTATTGCAAACCTACAGCTTGGCTAGGAATTTTCTGCATCCCATATAGGATAACCTGGGATGCTAGGAGAAAGAGAAGCAGAGAAGCTCTTTAAGGACTTTGTAAAATCATAGCATAACTGGCCTAAAGGAATATTCCGTTTTTTGACCATTGCAGTTTGTTACTGGGAGATTAATGAGAAGAGTTTGAAGCAGAAGATTAATGTGGTCTATTCTTACAACCTGCTTTCCTCCTCATAAATCTCCCATTGTTACATATGCGCTAAGCAGCGTGTTGCTTCACCTTCTCTGAGGCACAAGTCCACCAACAGCTCCTTCAGTTGCTTCCCTGTACTTCTCAGAGGCCAATATTCTACTAAAATAATCCCTACCCACCTCTGAACGGACAATCTCTCCATCAATCCCTCACCACCACTAATGATCGGAGAAGCCAAGAAGGAAAAAAAAAATAGATTCATTAAAATAACCTCTTTGAATCAACTTTTGATCTGAGAGTACAGATATTTAAATACAGTTGTTGAAATCAACAGAAACAGTCCAATATAATAAGACTTTGATTTCTGCTTCTCCATCACAGGCAAGTTTTATACTTAGTTGTCTCCTTATTGCTGTGGGAGAGCTAGACAGCCTTTTCTATCATTCTCAATCTCTGGGCTAAAGACGTCGATCTGTTAACATCACAGATGGCCACCACCACCTCAGCTGTCAAAGGGAATGCACCCAGAAGAGGTAGAGCTAACACATGTGGAGGTGGGCTAATATATGTTACGGTTCAGCTTCAGGCAGCAACACGTATCACAGAACCAAACGCACGGGAGAGTGGACACTGAGCTACCTAAACACCACATCATTTTGGACAGCTTATGGAGACAGTGTGCCTGGGAGAAGAAGAAATCTTATTTTTGATGTATATGCACTGTATTTTGATGTTACGCAAAGATGAAGAACCAGCTAGTTGAAGTGATATATTTAGGGTCACTCAGGACATCTCTAGTTGAATCAGAAACAGAGCTGCAGTACCTGAGCCATGCTCCAGTTCACGGATTTATCTGCCCAGGTGATGGACTATACTTCCACTCTAGAGTAACAAAATCAACTCTCCTGAATACACCCTATTAGAAATGTTGTCCCCTATAGCAAGGTTGCACGAGATTCATAAGCTTCCTACACGCACAAGGACCAGAACAACCCTGCCAAACGCTCTCCTAAATTATTCTTGTGTAAAATAATTTGGGTACAAAACAGTAACAGTAGAGAAGAAGGAAGGAAAAGAGCCGTTCTTGAAAGTTTTTTCTTATTATGCAAACACAGTGTCCAAAGATTTTCCAGGGAATTGTTGTGTTAAATAGCCACAGTTGTAAATGGTGAATTCATAAATGAATACAAATGTGTAGCTGTCATAACTGGCAGATGACACTTCCTGAAGGATAAGCTTGTACTCTTCCCCAGCGAAGGCGGCATGCAAGAATTGGATCTCCTGAGACTTCTAATGTACAAATTCTTTGGCAATTCTTCCTAAGGCGGAACTGTTTTTAATTTAGAAGACGTCAACCTACTTGTACTAGTGGGAGAAATTAATAAGCCAAGGATGCAGGTCGGCTGTACTGTAATACTGAGTAGATATGTCTCCATTAATTGCAGGATTGTCTGTGCTCACTTAAAAGCTGTTCTGTCTCAGAGCTTGATCCTATTGCTTCTGCTTAGATAAGATTCCCTCGAGCTTCTAACACCTTCCGCTCCTGCTGACCCCTCAAGGTTGGGTTTGTCTCAAGTCTACAAGCATCACATGCTGAACCATGTATTTCTTCTATCTGTACAGCATGGATATAAATATAGAAAATCATTATGTCCTCTAACACTAAACTACTGTTTTTATCTGTCCTGGACATTTAGAAAGTGCTATTTTATAGACAGGGAATTAAAGCAAAGTGAATCTAAAAGCTACATTCAAATGGCTTGGATTGTAAACAGGGCTTTGGGTCTCATATTTTCTCCTGGCTGCTCCAAGCAGCCCCCTACATGATGCCATACCAAGCATCACTTGTTCATCAGAATCAGCTAGATCTCTCCCCTGACCTGATGTGGGTACTTTATGCTGCCTGAATATAGCCCTGAGAGTCTCAGAGATGCAGTGAGTCTGTGACAAAAAAGATGCTTAAATCTACATATCAGCTGCTAGTCTGGTGCTTTTCTGCTAACTGACTCTTCTCCACTGCACCTCCTCTAAAGGCCCTAGGCAGGAGACAGGGCGTTCTCTGGAGTTATCAAAGTCTGTCCTCCTTCAAGAGCGTGGAGGAAAACCCTGGTCTAAAGGACTAGATGCAATGTTTAAGCTTGCAGATATCCTAGCAGATTTACAACATGTGTGTACATGAGAATAATCAGTCCTTCAGTTTCCCCTATCCACTTTTCTCTGTGATTATTCCACCCGAGTAAGCAACCTATTATCTTCCGGACTGACTTATTCCCCACATTTAGTAACTCTATTCACACTATTTAAGTGAACGATGCTCTCTAAATACCAGACACAGATTATGTGCAATTAGACTTCCTAAATCTAAGGTTAGGGTAATAAACTTGCCAGAATGAATGCTGTGCTCTCCATATGTAACCTATGTAAATGCTTCTGAATGAAAACAAATTAAAAAAAAAATAAAAAGCTTTCGTTCTTCAGTGAAAATCTGTGCAGTTCAGCTCACTTTTAGGCAATGGGCACAGGTATTTTTTGCAGCGATTGCCTTTTTTTTTCTTTTTTTTTCTTCCCCTGAGTGTAGAGGAAGTGTCCCCCAGGGTACAAAAGCAGCAGATATTAAAATTGGGATGATGCTTCTATTTAGGAGCAGAAATCAGAAGGTGCATCAGAAATTAACACCAGAAATTCACCATGAGGTTTTGTTTAGGAAGTGAGTAGCTTCTACTAGCTCAAGTATTGCTCAGAATAGTTGAAGCAAGTAGAAAACATGCTATATTAAGTTACCATCAATATTTTTAGAATTATTTAAGTATTTGTTTTGCCTGAGGTTGAATTGAGATTTCTAGACAGACTTTGATCTTTTCTAGATTAAAATACAGTCAGTGGAACTACCTCAGATTTACACTGACATCAATATAATAATTTTTTTGTTTTTTCCTATCATTGGAAATACACTTCATGAATACTGGCAGGGGTTTTTGGGGAACCATGTTATAACATAAGCTTCTGCATATTACTAATAAAACGCTTTTGTAGAACATCCTTATTTATGCTGCAAGCTCTGTGAAGCAGGGGCAATCAGTAATTTGTGAAGATGAGTCATATTATCCTCAGTAAAAAAAGGACCAGCCGATCAGGTCTGCAACTATTATGAACAACAGAGGGAATCTCACACTCTTACGAAGGTGCTTACCGTTGACTTACGATTGTATCCTTTCATAAGCCAAAAGTATAGGATGTTCTAGTATTTGATACAGCCCTTGACCGAGACTCAGATGTTTCACTGAATTCTTTATGACCTGGGGCAGGTACACCTGATCTCACTATCTTTCTCACTTCTTACTCTTTGCTTGTTTCTCTTGTTTAACAGGAAAATTTTTGGGAGACCATTCTTCCTTAAGGTATAACACCGAGCATCAGAAAGCATTCATTTAAACAAGAGGCTCTAAAACAGTACTATTGACAATAAGCAACATCTACCACACAGTAAAAATGGCTGCAAAATGGTTTAAAGAAAAACAACGAGGAAACAAATTAATTTGAGATATTTAAGGTTCAGAAAATTTGATGATTCAGTCTAATTGCGCACATTAAACAAACTATATTCAAGGGATATGCTCCTGGCACACTGTAAATGCCTTCCCCCCTCCCACCCCCCCTTTTTTTAAAATGAGAAATCTGGTTAATTAAATTTACTTACTAAACAGCTTGTAATAGAACAGTAGAAAATGACAGATGTCTTTCATAAAATTAGTCATATTGTGGTAATTTTCCCCTCTCCCCCAAACATTGTGTGATTATGGACGTATTTTCTCCTGTTAAAAAGCTATCTGTCATAATTGCTAATGAATTCAATGCAAAAATGTTCTGAAAGAAAAGGTGTGCCACATGAAATGCAGAAAAGTTTTTCAGTGACACATTTCCTCACTGCAACTTTATTCTGTGGGCTGTTGGCTGCTTGCAGAATACTGCATAATTTTAAAGGCTTATACTTATAAAGGCCAATCATGTATTAATTCATTTGGTATTCATTGAGAGACCTTTAATCATGATGGATTAATTTATTATAAATGCGGATATAATATGTTATTTCATAATATCACCACTGTAATTTAGTAATTAAACAGTCTGTTATTATTTCAATCACTGCCCAGATCTGTATCATGATACAATGTTTTGCTCCACAGTGAATTATTTTACATTACATATAGGACAATGGGGTTTTCTGAAGAATAAACCTTTGGGGAAGCAGAAACATGTAAGATAATACTTTGCTCTGAGATTCTCCTTTGCCTCTGAGATGATTCATCCTAAATACTTAGAGCCAGCTAGTCAGAGGCTTGAAGTGATTACAGGTCTGATCCAAAGCTTGCTGAAGTCAATTCTGCACGCAGCATCTTAGACCCCATCGTGAGTGAGAAGGGTGTAAATACTTAGCAGGAAAAGGATATGAAGAGGACAAAAATCAGGCGGGTGCAGCAATTCAGTGCAATCTGGGGTAACAAGGAGAAATGGTCAGGTAGAAAAAATCTAACGTGTTATTTTTTGTAAGCTGAGTGAGTCTCCATTAGTGCTAACCTGTATTCCTGCTCCCTAAATGGACACCTCTAAGGCTTGCAAGGGGCCTGTGACGAGGCCATTGCAGCTCCATCCTTGAACTGCATTCTTGCACAATACTTACGTCTTCTGACACCTTCAACTCAGAAGACGGATTGGAGGGCATCTATACTGATCCAATTTTACTAGTGTCAGACATCTGAACATACAGTGACTCACATGCGATGACCCCAGAGAGGATCTGGCTCAGAAGTATCAGTTCCATATTAGAGATGTGCAAACTGAGATGCTTGGAAAAGAGATACCTCTCTTTGGTTCCTGCAGAAAGTGTGGAACAATAAGAGGTGGAATGATTGGAAAATGATATTCAACAGTTTCTCTTTGACCTAACCACTTTGCCTCATTTCTTTCTCTATAACGTTGTGTTTGAATCGACACCATAGCAGCATATAACTGCACTACTTGCCACAAAATCAAGAGCTTTTTTTTTTTTTTTTTTTTTTGGGGGGGAAAAGGAGTAAAAGATTCCCAATGCTTGTAATTTGAGACACCCATTTCCCCCGTTTCAGTCTGGGTTTTTTTTTTTTTTTTTTTTTTGAGGGGGCAAAGGTAGTAGAAGTTGCCAAGTCTGTAGCTCTGAGTGGACACTAGAGAACAAATTGATCTGGTACTTTGAGGTTGTTTTTTAAAATTTCTCCATTGACATTTAAGTAACTGATTCTTCTCCATCATTGTTCTCCATCTTTTTTCCTGCCTGTCAAGAGAAGGCTAAATTAAGATTCACAAGCCAGGATGGTTTTCATATGAACCCAAAAGGAGTCAATATGTTTACTTAGATGAATGGTTATTTTACAAGGTAGTGTAAAACGCATAATTTTCTGTGGTATATAAAGCCATGAAGCTCAATCTATCATGAGTGACTCATTTAATCTCTGATGTATCAGTGGATGATCTTCAAAGAGCAATCTGGAATGAGTGATTCATATTAGGAAATACGGGAAAAAAGCGGCACAGAGACCAAGTGAAGAGATCAGAATCAAAATGATGATAGTGTATACTCGATCATATGATAGAGAGATCACAAAATCCTGTTAAATTCTCCAATGTATCACCCTTCCTGTCCAGGATTCACCCCCTCAAGAGCATTTTCTGCTGCTTTTCCTTCTCACATTTGGACTGGATAAGAGAGCTATCTGCAACAGGAGAAGAAGAGCATTTTTACGGACTAACAAATCTCCTAGAACCAATGGTTTTAATCTCTCCTTGGCTACAGAATCAAAGCCAAGTTCTCTGCAGGTGTAAATGGGATCTGCTCCACTGCCTTAGGTGGAGTTTCACTCATTTACACCATTAAAGAATTTGGCACTAAGGATGTTGAGATCAAAAGGTTCCAGTTGGCAAAGGGATGTGCAGAAGAAAATCTGTCTGGGGAAATATTCTGGGAAGACTTACCTATCCTGTGGAAAGAGAACTTATTTGTCCTCATTGGAGCCTGGTATTGATAAATCTAAATGATATTAAATTTTGGGACATCTTATGAGACCGTGATAATTTTCAACTGACCAGCTACAGAGGAAGCCTGCCAAAACACAGGGAAACGCAATGATGTGGTCCTCTACATGCATTTTCACGTCATCATATTATATGCATATTGCATATTTTTATTTTCCATTGACATAACGTTTATTGACGATCTGTTTTGTTCATTTAAAAAAACCAAGATTGGAAGATATTCTGCCATAGCTGCTTGCACAACACATATCAAAAGAAGTATCATTATTAGTAGATGCTACCTGCTGCATTCCCAGAAACACTTTTCGCCTAAATCTGAGCTCCTTCATATGCAATGAAGACTTTGTCATTATTATTTCAGGGACAACTAAGAAAGATCTGTTTATTTGTTAATGATCATTTTGGGAAATATGGGAAACAGCAAAATATCAAGTTTCAGTTAGGAAAATTATATGAACTGACATTTCAAGTGAGTAGAAGAACACAACTCCCACTCCCTCATCTCCTCCCGCTCTGTTAAATGTATGCAGCTGACTTTTCCAAAGGGACAGCATCAGAATATTTACACTTCTGTATCTTTGGATGCTTGATCAGAATCCAATTTGCTCCTGGACAAGGGCATATTGATGAGTACCTGGTGTGTTTGTTTGCATGGATCCAGACGTGCTTGGTCTGAAAGCCAGCTCCACTGCAGCAACCCTCATCAGGTCTCATTAGCCCAGTACCACCAGCCAGCCTGTTTTGCTCTAATGAAGGCAAAAAGTGTCCTTGTCTCTGCCACACCCCTTCAGGTAACAGGAGGATTCTGCACCAGGGATGCACCAGGTTAGATGAGAAGTCCAACCTACTGTCCTGTCTCCATCAGAGGTCAGTAGTGGATGCCTAGAGCGGGCTGTAAGAGTAAAGCAAGCTTGTAATGCTTTCCCATCTTCCAAAACTTTATGGTTCAGGGATGTCCTATAGATACATCCACACTGAATTTTTATTACACAGGTTAGGGGTATACTTCTGTGTTTGAAAACATCCTACTTAATCTGCACAGTCACCTTCTATCAATTATTCCCACCCCCTCTTTTCAATTCCCCTGTAATAGGGTTGGCAAGGTATGAAACTGTCTGAAGTACAAATCAGAGCAAGTGAATGCTCTGGAGAGGAGAATCCCTTTGTTCTGTGTTTCTATTAGTTATGTCTATACTAATAAAAAAAATCTAGGCTTGGGCTGTGGCTTAAGCACTATTTTCTTGTCTCTCACAGACGTTTAGTTGACAGCGTGCTCCTGTGCAGGGCTTTGGGCTGTACCAACTAACACTCTCCCTCAAGATGTTCAAGCTTGGTTTGAGGGACAGCAGGTACCAACAGCAAAGTCAGATGCTGCCAGTCTCTCTGGGGTTGCAGGAAGTGTATGCAGACAGATATGAGCTGTGCCATGCCAACAAACCTTGAGGTTACGTGGTGGTCCTTGACTGTTTTATTCCATCTTACTGACATAACCGTAGAGGCGTGCCTGCAGATAGGGTATGGACAGTGCAGTATCATAAACCACGACCAACAGCAGTATCAAAATCAGTTTTGTTAACTTCTGCTTCACGTGTCAGTCCTGAGAACAAGTTTTCCATCCTAGGAAAACTACCTTTAAGGCAATGAATGAAACTGTATAAAGAAATTTGGAGGCAGGGAGGATGTTTTGAGTCAAGACTTTCCCCAGACTAGTTTTGCAACTTGTGGAAATTAGTTCCTTTTGAAGTGTTTCCTGCTTCAATGTCATTTAATTTTTCCTAAATTACTTCATGAAGCTTATGCAGAAATATGAATTTATATAAGATACACCACTAGTAGGGCTCATGGATTACCATTTTTGTTCTAGCAAAATCTTTGAAGACGAACTCATACGAATTTGTGAATCACACCTCATGGGAAAGACTTGCCTGAGGTTTTTAATAGTTTAAGGTATGAAGTTGATTGGAAATAACAGAAAAAAGAACTGCTTCTGTATCTTCACTCTTGTACTCAACCAAAGATAAGTAGTTACAACACAAAAGTATATTCTTTTACTCTTGAAAGAGAACGACAGAAAGAAAATTAAATTATTAGAAAACGAAATGTTTTTCTGGTTTATGCTGGTCAGCTCGACTTCACATACAGAAGGGGTTTATCACCCTCGATCTAAATCCTACAGTTTTTTGTTTAGATAAACACATCAGCTGATGATATTTCCATGTTTTTCCAAAAGGTGGTATCTGTGCAGTAGATTATGAAATGTTCTGAAAGATAAGAATATTGTGTCTGAAGAAAAGGAGTACAGGGACAGAGTATTGCCTTCTGGAAAACCACTTTATTGGCTTATTTGAACCCAGAATTTGCAATTCTGCTGCAAAGAAGCAGCATCCGGATCTTTGTATGTCAGCAGTTAGAACTGGAAGAATTTCTAATACAGTATAGAACAATATAGACGTCTAATGCTCATATTTTTTATTATACTGACTATAGCCTGTCTGCACAAAACTTTGAATTGCTGCATCCATATAAGCAAGTTCGAAACCTCTGAAACAAGGCAGGATGCTTTGCTGCAAGAATACGCTAACCTATACTACAGCCTTAAAAAATATTTTTTTAATTTTAATTCCTAGTGTAGGAATTCCTGCACAAAATTATTTTGCTGGTGTTATGCAGAAGTTGTACCTGTTGGATCAGTAAGTTCTATCATCCTTGAAGATTAGTCAGACTCCAAGGACTATTCGCCATTCTGGGGCAGATGCTCGTCAGACTTCAAGGGGTCACTCTGATTTATACCAGCAGAAGATCTGGCAGGCTTTGGTTACGTGAGTGGAGCTTAAATCATTCTTGGGAAAATAAAACTGAAATGAGTGCTAACATAAACCCCCTACATTTTAATGCGGTTCTGATGAGGGTATAAATACACTTGTGTGCCCAGAACAAGATGGTTGATGGGTTTAGTAAAGTGTGCCTATTTTTTCTGGATTTATTCATAATTCATTTATTAATAAAGATTTCAGCTGTGGTAGTCTTTATTCTACCGTAACAGGAGCTCCTGGCTTCATAACTTCACTGAAGCAACCCAAATGATGAATGCGAGCTGAAGAAAACAAGCCAAATCCTTCTAGGCGCTGTATATCTGTGCTTGCCAGAAAAATTATGGCCAGTCAAAGGAGCAGGAGATGGAAAGTAGCCACCTCTGTTTTGGCGCTTCTCAAAGTCCACTGAGGGCACTAGGCAAGCCTCTCGTGCTTGGACCTATGTAAGTACCTTCTGAAGCTTGACAGAGGTATTGGGGGGCAGGAGAGACTGCTTATTTATGAGTTAGTTAGCAGTCCCTGGTGCGGCAGTTGCCATAACGCGCAGCCTCAATGCGGCTTATTCATACTCCTGGCAAGAATTATCCTCACGGGGAGCTATGCTTTTGGATGTTGCTGGCCAGAACACGAGCATACTTTACTGCTTCTCTCGCGGAGTATGAGTATATTCACTCTGGGGGCAGTTTTAGCATTTGGCCCTATGCCTGGACATCATTACTATTGGGCACTTACACTGCACACAATCACACTGACCAAAGTCTGTACTGAAAAGATTACATTCTCCCAAACCAATATTGTCAATTTGGCCCTCATGCTTCTGACAGTAGGAAACTTCTGCAAATGCCACAGGCAGTGTTCGCTGTAAACAGCATTTCCTGAAAGACCGGGTGAATATCACAGGTTTCGTGAAAGCAAGGCAGTACAGAAATATGGTGCATTCTAGTTAAACGGGATGAGCTGAAGTGAAGCAGTTAAACAATATGTGTTCCACATGGCACAAAAGCTCAAACTGCCTTTAAGCATCTTTCCTAAGAAAGCACCTGGTTAAAGAGTTTGGGGCAAATCAATAGAATTTACTTTAACTACAGAGAAGAATATTTTCCTGCTTATTCCGCAAGCAGGTTTACTTTTTCGAAATTTAAAAACTTTATTCTACTTAGAAATGGGAGTGATGAGCAGGCAGCAGCACCACATGTAATTGTACCCTGAATCTAAAAGGGGAGCGAGCTTTGAAATTCAAGCTGCCAGTATTCCTATTCACATCTCAATTACAGTAAAGTGTTTTGCTGTATCTGGGCATGAAAAAGTATAAAGCAGCTAAAAAATTTGGGTACAAATCTGAATATCACCATGTTTTTGGCATCTCAAGGCGCTGGATTTCCAGAAATGGTGCTTGTTAGTTTGCTTGGCAGCGGGGATTGACTGAAAAAACAATCTGATGACACTCCAGCCACAAACATTTACTTGCTGAACTTAAAGCATTTCTGCGGTTGCTGTGGCTTCTATGGGACTATTCCCATTCCACAATCTTAAGCACATAATTAAGGGCTTTACTGGATCTGTGCCTGAACAACCAATGCTGATTTCTATTGAATGCACATTATGTTAGGGACCAATTGTAAGCTCATTAAAATGAACAGAAAGGATCCAGCAGACATTGGATCAAGCCTCGTCTCAAGGACTTTCATCAGAGAAACAACATTGCGTCTTGTTTACTCTTTTGCAGGTCACTGAGTTCCCAGACTTTGGGTCATTGATTACATCGTATTATCAATTAAGTCAGAGATTTGCCGTCGACTTAAATGGCTACAGGACAGGGCACGAGGAAACAGAGCAGAATCATGTACAATTTGTAATTCTGGCTATTGGGTACTTAAAAAGCAAACGAGAAAGCAGACTTGCTCGTGAATTCATGGACAAAGAATCGCTGCTGTTTTCGAGCACTGTGTGTGCCGTGCAATGTGTTTGATAACGTCCGTTGCATTTCTTTGGTATGACACTGGATACAACTTTTACCCTCCTCCCCTTCCCTCAATGCCCAGACTAATAAATCTCCCATTTGTCTCACCTGTAGTTACAACAAAGCGGTTCTCAACAGCATTAACATCTGCCATGGTCATTCTTTTGGGGTAAGAAAGGCAGAACATTTTCATTGCTCGTTCATTTGTGAACGCTAGTTAAGTTAAAGCTGTCACTTGTGTCCAATTATAGGTGAGGATTTTCTGGCACAGTCTCCTTCCTAAAGCTAAAGTGACATGGCCAAGCCCCGTTTATAGGCATTCTTAAATTCTTCCCAGCCATGTTTAAAATCCTTATTCTCAGAGATGGCAGGTGCCATGTGTTTTCACAGCTACATTAACAAATGCAATTTTGTGGCAACTTGACCATGCCAGTGAAGCAGTAAATTTCTGTAATCTCTATGGTTAAGAATTTCACAGAGGGATTTGCTGGGAATATGTAAAGCCCATTAGTACAGGAGCATGATGAAGATAAAATTAAAACACCTTCACAGTAAAAGCTAAAAAAAAGAGTAAAGTCTAGGGTGCTTTTTTTCACTGCTGGAGCTATGAAATGCGTCAGAGGAAAATGCTGAAGTAGAAAAAAAGCTTTACTGGGCTCACCCAACCTACTCTTCTTTTCAAATGACTGCCACCAGTTTAGGTGAGAAGTGATAATTTGGCTTACACAAATACTAACATAAGCTTATCCTAAAGCATAACTAGGATGCAAAACTTTATAAATCTCTTTTGCAAACCCTTCCTCCCTTACAGTACGCTGTCCCTTACAGTAGACTGGTGCTGGGATAATTGTCCTCCCAAATCTTTTTGCCAGCTTAGGGAGGTGATACCCAAAACTTTCCCTCAGGAAATCTGCTTTTATCAGCATGACCTTAACTGTTGGAACTGGGACACCTTGGTGTTACTCAGGGCTGCCTAAGACACCCAGCTTCAGCATCTCAGCCACCACAAGGGCTGGGTGCACGTCGTGTCACATGTAGAGTCAGGGGGTCTGTGCTTGGGGAGGGATCATTGAGTTGACCTGCTTTGGAAAAGGAACTCTGCTGGAAAATGGGACTAAAAGCACTTTGCCTCCTTGCCAGCTCTTCACCCATCTCCCTAGGACTCCGCAGTCCGTCTCAGGGGACAGTTTTACACATGAAGGTAGAACCAGGACTGTATCTCTGGTCTCCAATAGATCCTGAGACAGCTGTAAAATTTTGCAAGGGAGCATGTCAATTACCAGCAGCAAGCAGATGAAGAACAGCAGTTAGATCTTGCACAAATTCATGTATCACTCTTTTTCTGACCTGTAAGTAATTTCAGTAGGTATTTCCCAGATTTCCTATAAAATCATGTGAGCTATAGGCTCTTCTTGTTTTCTTTAAAAAAGGAAGATGTGGTTCCAGCATAATCACCGCACTCCAGGGACTGGATCTTCTGGAGAGTAAAGAAAACAACCTGCTCACAGTGCAACACTAGCCAAGGAGAGGATTGCATTATGGATTGCTCCAGCAGAAACCACTCCCGCAGGTTTTACCACGGTGTATGGGCAAAACCCTAAAGAACACAGATCAAGCACAAGAAAACATCTTTGAATGCTTATAGTTTGTTGTGAGACAGAAGCGTTTTGAAAGTTACACTTAGCAGTAATCTCAATCTCTTAAGACTTCAAGCAAGTAAGCAAGGTTGGGGACATAAGCTCACATGCTTCTACAGTCTGTGTGGCTGCACTGAAGCCAAAACGGCTATTCACAGAGTGGCCCTTTGAAGTCAGTGGGGTTTTGTCATTGATTTTGAGAGGCACAGGATTTCATTCACAGTGTGTAAAGTTAAGCATGTGTGTAACTCCTTGCAGGATCAAGCTTTAAACATGTAATCC
Source organism: Buceros rhinoceros silvestris (assembly GCF_000710305.1). NCBI lineage: Eukaryota > Metazoa > Chordata > Aves > Bucerotiformes > Bucerotidae > Buceros > Buceros rhinoceros. Next base: position 120,259 of record NW_010392390.1, on the reverse strand, counting down.
TGTTCGGCAGGATTATCCAGCCTGTAGTTTCCTGCGAATGTGGTCTCTCTTGCTGCATGACACTGGGTAGGCTGCTACTGCTCTTCACTCAAGCACGAAAGCTTCATTTAGTATGCATACGTCCTTCATGACTGTCAGTGACTAGGATATACCAAAAGAAAGATGTTAGTAGAACTGCTTGTTAATGGAGTGCCTATGGAAAACATTGACTGCATCAGATTGATTAAGAGCCACTATTAATCTATACTTCTGTCTCTTGTTATCCAAAATGCAGGCAAAAGTCCTTCTGGATTGCTCCCTATGTCAATGGCTTTTACTGTGTTTATGTATTAATCACCAAAAATAGCAAATGCATAAGAGATCAAGTCATGTGTTCAGACCTCTTTTATTAGCTGTGCAGTTCTATTGCATATTATGACATTTTCCACACATTTTAGAATCCGGCCATTGTCCTTGACTGAATAAAGACTATTTCTCTAAAACACTGCAGAACTCAGGTTCAGAATAGGGCTACCTCAATCTTGCGTGACCTTTTAGCCATCCAGCATGGTCACAGCCATAGTGTGTATTATATAGATAAATATATATATCATGCTGACATATTTACTTTTGAAATTAATTAGATTTTCCTTGAAGATAAACATACCTGTGATGCTGGTTATGGTCATCCTTGGGTATCCCTTCCTCTAGACCTTACAAACAAGGCTGCTCCAGTGCTGGCTCTTGCTCCTTTCTACTTTGTGTTCAAGCATGCTGTAAGCCCTCCAGCATCACCCACAACCCTTCGTGCCATGTACTCGGGCACAAAAGCTTGCCTTGGGCCAAGCACCAGGCCAAGAGGACACATCTAGTCCTTCTACAGATGGCCAGGTGAGACGTGGAGATGAGGTACACTTTTGGAGCCAGGGATCTTTCTGCATCAGATATTTTCAGCACTGTAAATGCAACCTTAGCTGTACAAATTCAGGAAGCCCAACTGTCTTTCTGGAAGCTTCCAAATATATATAGTTTCCTCCAGGTTATCAGGAGCATCAGCTCATTAAAATGTTGGTGCCTAAATTAGGTAGACTTCATCATACTCACGGAGTTTCCGGACTTCGAGATTTTTTAAAGTGTTGCAGCATAACTTTTGAATGCCACTGCTCTGCAAAGCAGAACAAATAACCCAATCACAGCCCCTCCTCTCAGTAGATCAGTTCAGCCTAATAAAAGTAACCAAGAAGAACAAGATTAATTGTACAGTAGGCACACTGCCTGGAACGCACTTGTGACAGTATGCAATCCAGCCCTAACTTAACTAGGATTAGCCTTGTTTTAAGCCCACTGCCAGGTGGACGAGGCTCGGTAAGTCACTAGTACTACGACTGTTTTTCAAGGTATGTAATTTACAGAGTTTTAAGCCCTCTGTCTTCATGAAGGAGTTACTAGAGAAGCCAAGAAGATGAGGAAAAGATGTTTAAATTAAGCAATGCAACAGTACAGTTAATTAAGAAAATTTGAGGAGGAGAGGTGGTTAAATTATCTGAGTCTTGGATATGATGTCCTTCAGTGGGCTTCAAAGAAAACAGACATTAAAAATACGTCAGATAAATCACTCCCTTAAAGCACCTGCTTGTTTCCTCTAACTGTAATGGGACTTCAAGGTGGTTAGTCTACAGTATAGGTATATGCATTTGGATAGGATGAATCCTACCTCTGGTCCCCGAATACTGTGAACAGACAGCAAATGTTTCTACGGGTAATATACAGGCAGCTGGAAATTCCAGTTTGAGAAAGCAAATCTGAAAAATTTATATGCAGAGCTTTGGTTTGATGCCACTGTTACCATCCCCAAGGAAGATGACAATAAGCTTCTTTAGCAATGGGAGTAGAAAAGCTGAGGCTTTGAGTGTTAGGATGGGGGTTCCCAGCCTCCACAGGCCATGGGACATACAAAGCAACCAAGGAAAACTTTGTGCAATAAATGTAGTTTAGAACTGAGCTCTCTGAGGCTCTACTTCTCTTTTTATATTGTTTCATTCTTGCTAATATTTTACTATTTAAACTAATAGAAAATATTTGTTTATATTCTTAATTTGAATCCTGTGACCTGATAAATACTGTTGCTCTATTGCCTTGAGAGAGATGAAAGTAATTAGGAGGTATTAGATTTTTTTGTTTGTTCGTTTGTTTGAGTTTTCTATAACCTACACAGGGTTAGGGATCCCAAGGAGTCTGCGGCAAACCATGCACACATCGCCAGGAGATGAAGGACATGTGACTGACTGCCAGGCTTGTGGAAGGAGTACGTCTTGGCAAGTGATGGGCCAATACGTTACGAATCAGCTAGTGAGGAAGAACCAGAGACTTCAGGGCGCACCAAGCCAGGTACAGCGGTCTTGGTTCGTTTGGTGATGTAGACCTTCAAGAGTGGTGCTTGCTGAAACAAGACCACAGCTAATTATAGAATCATAGAATGGTTTGGGTTGGGAGGG
>NW_010392390.1:116988-117696 GCF_000710305.1 Buceros rhinoceros silvestris | reverse complement strand
GCGAGAGAGACCATCTAGACCCGGCCCCCCTGCCATGGGCAGGGACACCTTCCACTAGTTTTGATTCCATTTGATATGATTCCATTTGGTTTGTTCAATGGAAAAACACCAAGCCCCTTATAACGCCCTAAATAATTTGCAGTTAGAATAGATATGTAAAGTCTTTTATTACTCGAAAGAAAAATGATAACCCTCATAGGTTAAAATTTATGTCATGGCTGCATGATACTTCAATTCACCTGACCAGACATATAATGCTGATAAATAATCACATTCGGAGAAAGAGACGCTATGGGATATTTTTAAGTACTTCTTCAGAGTCCAGAGAAAAGTCTGAGATTCTGGCCTCTCTCAGGAGAAAGAAGCTGATGAAAACCCATCACTATCGCCCAATTCTCACTGCTCCATGCAACTCAGACTTGCAGTGACTTAATATGGAGAGTTGGAGCTGTGGAAGAAATACAGAATTATGCCAGCTTCTTCCCATAAAGAAAATTCATAACTATGTTATCAAAGTTTCTAATTATAAAATTTCATTAATATTTTATTAATAGGAGGGGAGGGAAGACGCCAAAACTCATGGCATTTCGCAAATAAGATTATGGGTTGATTTCTGATTGGATGACAGGGCCCTAATAATAAAACTCATAATTTTATACTATGTTCCTCTAGTGATGGTAGAAATTCTGTGTGCATAATAGCACCATT
>NW_010392390.1:106242-116899 GCF_000710305.1 Buceros rhinoceros silvestris | reverse complement strand
TTGTGCATAATAGCACCATTTCTATTCAGGACTCTTGTTAACAGTTGTAAACTCAGATTATCATTTTTATTAGCCTAGTGTTTTCTTATTTCTCTGTTACTGACAGGAAATTACAGCAAGGTTTCTGCCTTGCTTTTTTTGTTGCAATGAGAGCAATTCCATTCAGCTGGAAATTTCCAAGCACTGGGTGGAAGACAGTATAGCTAGAAGCCAACAGCAATTTAAAGTGCACAGATTAATTAAATATATATATATTTAAAGATTAAATTCAAAGACTGCCGGATTGGGTTAGAGTGCTGGGGTATTTTAAAGGTACATACATCTGGCTTTTTATACTTTATGACTTTTGGAACAAATTCTTGTCACTGAGCCCAGCACCTAAACTTGCCTTTACTATGTGACCATGTTGCCTCATAACGGTAACTTTGTCATCACCTCTATGACAGAATATTGCTGAGGTGGCCGACACAGGCAGTGGGAATCAACCACCACGAGCTTCTCATGGCTTTGGGTGATTAGGAAACTCAAATGAGAGTATTGGTAGTTGTTTCACCCCATTAGGCCACTTAAGCATTGTAAAAACACTGTTCTAGGAGAAAGTGAGACTATAGCTGCATAATTCACTGTCAACAGCCTACAGTTTATTCATATTACATCAGATACGCTTCTAACTGTCAGTTGATAGTGAGTGAATAAAAACTTATTTCCATAACAAGAACACTGAATTCAATCCTTTTCTTCTCTGGTTATAAATGGATGGGAGTTTAGGATTACAAGGGACAAAGCCCAATTTTCTGGGCCTTGCAGACCTTGTTGTTGGGGTGGGGGGAGGCAAGTTGTCAGGGCAAAAGCAAGGTGTGGGAGCTACAGTGACCTCATTTCACAAGACACCAGCATTTTCTGCACAAGCGACCTAAACCTTCAGAAAAGTATTGCAGTGATTGAAATTGAGGCTGAAATAAGGAATGATGAACTTCTGCAAGAGCAGCGTCCTTAACCCTGTGCCCTAACGAAGCTGTTGTGAAAGAATGTGATTTTCTACATGGCATTGGCACATGTTCTCCTACTCTCCAGGGACACGGAAAGGAGTCTGTGTTTAATCCCTGATTGCTCCTCATCTCCCCTCTCCTTGCACAACTTAACTCCTGTGATCACCTTATCCATTTGGTAAAACAGACCTTTGAATCAGGAAACTTTGTCATACCAATCTGCAGATGATTAATTTCAAGACGCTTTTTAAATTTTTTATCTTTTTTTTTTTTTAATACTAAGGAAAACCCCTGTCAAGGAATTAGAGGACTGAATCACACTGGCTTTCTAACCCTGTGAGATTTCTCAGAAAAATCCCATCCTATGCTCAAAAATTTTTCCTCAGGATGGCCACAAACCTGTGAACAACTAACTGTAAGAGTAGTGTCTGTTCTAAATACTTCAGTAAAAACCTACATGATGCAGTTTTAAGTATAACAACAACTAATTGTAGTTAGGAAAAGAGAGGGATCCAGTTCTGCTAGTACTCAGCAATTTCCTCTTAAATACAGGACAAGCTCAGCCTTCCTGTTGATTTCAGTGGGTGTTGTAGCATTTAATATTTGGCAGAATTACATCCAGAAAGCCTGAGAATAAAACAAACCCTTGTAAGTTTTATAATGGTAAATACAAAGCAAAATCCAAACCGAACTCATTTTCTAAAATAAAATAAATCAATATTGTCAGAAATAAGTATTGTCAGAAAAAAACTAGAAAGCAGACCTTGGAAATCAGGGAACTCGCAACATATGTAATGTAGATCTGATTGCATCTGGCAGGCTTGTATTTGTTCGGAAACTATCCACAGCATCAAACTAATTCTTTACAAAAGCAACACTTGGAATTTCATCTCAAAGTTTTTCAGCTTCTTGCAATTAGCTACTACAATGGTATGACAAGATATGAAGTGGAACAACCCTTCCTCTCTTCTCCAGAAAAACAATGCAAGGAACAGCAACAACTTTACCCGGCACTGGATAACAATAAATCTGGCATACACTGACCCCGCTCGATGCAAGCTGGAAAATATTTATTTATTTTTTAAAAAAGTTTCAGCGTTGCACTTCCCTACCTAGTAAACAGCTGAACAGGCAAAATGATACCCAAGACTGTCTCCTCCACCCCCATCTCCACCCCCATCATATCAGTGCTTCAGGCAGCGTTTGGAAAAAAAAATCTCAGGCACAAACCCCCCAACTCAAGCATGGAACAGTACCCAAAAAACAATCAAGTCCTCATTGTCATAGTGCGACAATCACAGCTCCGCTTCTCTTGAGCAAATAGTCAATTCACAGAGAGAAAAGCATCACGAGAACAGACACGAAAGCTTTTATTATCCATTTTAACTAATAGGAGAAGGTCACATATCAAGCGGTTACACCTTTGCATTGCATCCTAACCCTCCTCAGCAGGGGAACCACACTTACGACTGCGTTAAATATACAAAAGCTTTCAGCTCCAAAAAAAGGAAAAGAAAAGATGGGGAAGAGAGAAAAAAAATTATATTCATCTTACCAGCGCGTTGCAGCACCAACTTGCTTGAAGGAATGTTGCCTTTACAGGTTTCTCTTTTAATTATCCTGGAAGCAGAAGGGGGAAAAAAAAAAAAAGACGACGATGAAGCAGGGTTGTTAAATTAGCGTGTGCTAGAATCTTTTCAGTTTGTCGCAGAGTAGAAAAAAATACAAAAAAAAAAAAAAAGAGAGAAAAAGGCACGCAAAGAAAGAAAGAAAAAAAAGAAAAAGAAATCTCAGTAATTTAAATTTGCTGTCAGTTCAGGCAGCATCGCTCTGTCCCGCCCCTCTTCCCACTGGGTTCTACTACCTGCAGGGCTGCAACTGACAGCTACTGTGCAAACAAAAAAAAAGGCAAAAAGCATGCTGGGACCATGCTGTCTGCTGTCTGAGTCTCTCTCCACTTCTGATGACTGAAAATCATTAGCAGAAAGGTTCTGTTGTTGTTTGCTGGGATTTTTACCTTGGGTTCTTTGCATGAAATTGAATTTATTTTTAATTGATACGATGCAGCACGTGACAGAAGCTGGTGGTTGTGTTTCTCAGCTCTCCTCAGAATGGAAACTAACCTGAACAGATTGATTGGAATAGTATGGTATGTGTAGAATATAGACAGACGTTTACCATGTGGCACCTTGCAGGCATGCATTCAGCCCTTCCCGTAACGCTGGGTACAAAAATGTTTGTGTGAATGGAAACTCAGGAAAGCATTTCAACAGCAAACAGTTAAAATTCTGGCACTCAAAAATTTTGCCAGTATTAGTTTTGCTCTGCTTTCAAATTTTCCTTCTAAACTTTTCTCAAATAATTTTTGAGAACAAAAAGTAACAGAAGTCAGAGGCGTAAAGAACAACTGGCACAATGCTAACGTAAAAAGGACAAATTAGCAGCCACAGTACATAAAAAACTATGTTTTTAACCAGATGTTTAGCCATTTTTGAAAGTCTGTACTAGTGACTATTAGCAGACTGCATACATCATGTGAGTGTGAAGTATTTGACGAAAACTATCAAGAAAAACAAGTGCAAAAGCTCTAAATGCCTTTTTATAGCTATTTTAATTGTTGCTAATAGGCTTTTAGCAACAGGGCTAAAATCATCCTTCCAAAACAAAGAGAAGCATAATCTATAACTTCTAACTATAAATGTATTCACCAAAATATGGCTCCCACCTAATTATAAAATAAAATTAAAAGAGTGAAATGATGCTTTTCCTTAATACTTTAGTAATAATTGCTTGGATCATGCCGCAATAAATACGCAACATTTGTATTCAGTTATTGCTCTACTTATGTGTGTAACCATAAAATGAAAAGCAGAAATGTTTAAACTTAATTAAATTAATCTCTGTTTTACTCAAAGTTTGCCATTTAAACAGGAAGAGTCACATGCATGCTGAACATCCCTGCCATAGACAATTGGCTTCTAAATAGATTTTTAAAAACCCTGCAGAAACTAATTGCTGCTCTGCTTGCGTCCCTTCTGAGCCGTTACTCATCGAAGTAGCTCTGATAGGGTGACTCCTACCACCAGGAGCTGCCCGACAGGGCTCAGGGTGTGGGGTCTGCCCTTCAGCCCTCATGAGGCTCCTGTACATGAACAGCCAGTCACATTAAATCGCTACCACAGCCAACCCTTGAGTTGGTTTTCTGCTCTTTTAAAGCCTCCAGACTCTTTGAGCAGTTCACCACCTGAGTCCATTTCTACCGATGGTAGAAACCTCCCTCCACTCCAGACATGAGGTTCAAGTCGGCATGGCTGAGAACCGTCTCTTTGCAAAGTTCACCATGATCTCTTAGCAGACTCATGCTGTCTACGAGAATTTTTGCTATCCCTTGTAGGTTCAGTCTCAGCACAGAGGCGAAAGACAACATTGAGAGTTGTCTTCGAAATGGTACTAGGTAAGGACAGTGGACATAATTCAGAAGAGGCGGAACAGAAGATTCCCCCAAGTAGAGAGCAAAACTGCAGCATTTCTCCACTACGATTTGCTCTCATTTACACTTCTGTGGCTTTAAAGCCTTATTTTTATGCCAGCAAAATGTTTTAGGACCAAATTCAATGTTTCCTGGTTCTCTGTTCCTTGTTTTAACCACAACTTTCCTTCTTTTTGCTCCTTGTTAGCTGAAAAAATGGTAAACGGTTAAAAAAAAAAAAGTCGTCTTGATGATTTGACAGCATTTAATCCTTATTTTGGATCTCCATGCACACATACACACACACACTCGATTTCAAAATTCCGATAAATCCAACTAACTTATTATCCTTATACATCTCCTTGCAAAAGTCGAGGGTGGCCTGTTCTTAATGCACTTGGCATTTTAAGCAAGGCACTCAGACCTTCGAAAGACAAATAATTGAACTTTGCCTTTAATGTAATACAGTAGTGCACTAAATAACAAAAAAAAAACCAACCCTAAACCAGCTAGATCTAGCAAGGAGATACAGTCAAGAAGGCAATTTGACTAATTGGTTGAGAAAATGCACAAGAGCTCATAAAATCATTTGTAGAAACACCTTACTTGCGCTGTTATCTTGAAATAAAAATAGTGGTAAAGCCATTCTTATGAACCTTGTCTCCTGTAGTGCAGGACAGAGAAAACACAAGAACAAACATTGAGGTGTTCAGAGGAGCAGAATCTGATTGAAGTCAGTGGCAGCTTCATTCGTTTTAGGGTTTTAGTGATGCTGTATGTTACTATTAACCATTCAATGTCTCTGTTAAAATCTACTTTTGGTTAAAGATCTTAGGGTTTGGAATGTAGAAGTAAGTTAAGTGCAATGGGCTTTCTTTGTGGTTCTATAGTCAGTTTTTAATGAATCAGTTAATTTAAAGAAGCAGTAATTAATGGAGGTTTCCTACTACACAATGCAGCAGAAAGTATCTAATTAACCTTTGTATCCTTTACAAAACACTGAGTGAGGAATTTTCTGGTCTTATTTTAGACAGGAACATTTTTGCCTTTATCTTCAGTAGATTTCATATTGACTGTTATTTTGGTTTTTATTCCCACAAGTTTTCATGTCATTGACCATCAAGGATTAGGTCCCACAAACACTGAATACATTTTGTAAACTTCTGTTAAAAAAAAAAAAAACAACAAAACCTTCAAAATCCCTTTTTTGCACTATGCCTAAATAGACACTGCTACACTGTAACAGGAAATGGGTGACAGCTTCTTTTAAAAAAAAAAAAAACAACAAAACCTTCAAAATCCCTTTTTTGCACTATGCCTAAATAGACACTGCTACACTGTAACAGGAAATGGGTGACAGAGGAGTTTTAGCCCTGGTTTAGCTAGGGGAGATCAAGGGTAGATATCAGGAAGAACCTCTTTACAGCGAGAGTTGTGAAGCCTTGGAACAGGCTGCCCAAGGAGGTGGTGCAGTCCCCGTCCCTGGGAGTGTTTAACAGACGTGTAGGTGTGGTGCCGAGGGACACGGTTTAGGGACCCCGGCAGTGCAGAGTGAATGGTTGGACTCGATGATCTTAAAGCTCTCTTCCAACCAGATGATTCTGTGATTCTAAGATTATCTCACTATTAAAATTAAAACTTGTAAACTTGTCAAATACCAAACATGACCTGGAAGATCTCTTTCCTCCTCTTGTAAAGTCTTTCTTAGTAGCCAGACCAACCTAAGTGGCCTTACTTCAAAGAAATGAACCCCTGGACTTTCCTGCCTCTTAGAAGAGAAGGGGCTCACTTGGCTTTCCTTACGTAAAGGAAATTTAGGGAAGGTGTGAGTTACACAGCCGAGAGATAGGAATGAGGAATGTCATTTGGTGTAAACAGCCAACTGCATTGTGAGAGGGGGTGGGAAGAGACACGGCCCATACAGCAGCTATGACTTTCACCTTCCACTAGTCACACATTTTAAGATTTACGGTAAGTATTAATTACGTCAAAGTAATACCCAGCCTCTGGTGCCTTCACGTACCGTATTTCTTTGTGTACAAGGTAAGACTTCTGTTGCACCAATTGCTTCCTCCTGCAGCTTTAAATTGAGGGTGGCTTTCCCATACGTTTGATTGCTTTCCTCTGAAGCTCCCAAGGAAAAGGTACTTGAGGGTGGCTTCTAAACAAAGACATGCAGTAATTAAAGGTTCTTCTAAAGAGAGGGGTTTTTTGTACAACACCTGCTGTTAATGGAGTACTTTGTGTACAGTTCTGTGCAGTGTTTGAATCCAAGTGCGTTATTTCAGAAGTAGGGTGGTGGTGGAGGATTTCTACATCTGACGTGGTGACTTACATATGTTAGTTACTCTATGCTGAAAAACACCCCCACCAGGAGATCTCCCCTTTCCCTAGAAAAATCCAGCCGATAAAACTGGTTTGGTAAAGTAAAAAGTAAGATTGCAAACTTCTGATTGCCTTTTGGCTTTTGTCCAGCTGAAAAAAAATGGCTTGTTACAGTTCCCATTAAAAGATCATAATTTCATACTCTATAGTTTTGCTTACCAGTATTTCTTACTGAGGAAGAAAAAAATCTGTAGCTTATGTGATTTAATAAATGACAGTTACACATCTTAGTTCTTCCCTGTCGCCTTGCCTGTGGTTGAATTCATTTTTCATCCCTATGTTGCTGTCTCCTCAGCACATCCTGCTGTCCTGTAATAAAGGGGGATAATGTAAAAAAAAATCTCTACAGAACTTGGTACTTTGATAAATTAATCCATACTTCTGTGTTAGCCTTCTAAATGCTCAGGTCTGGAGAAGGGTTTGTGGGTTGGAAGTAAAGCTCTAAGACAAGCAAAAGACCCCATGTATAAGTCCTCGCTCTTTTCACGGGAGAAATAATGTGGAAAAAGGGTGCCACCTCTATTCATAATGTGTTTTGGGCTTTGCTTTGATGTTTGCTTGCATTCAGTGGGATATTAACTGATGATATGATGGAAACTTCCAGGTGCTAAAACTGGACGTAGTTAGGCAGAGAAATAAAACTACTCACCAATTTTGCAATGCTGCAAAATTGAGCCGTGGCTCTTGAGGTGAAAGGGGAGGTTTTCCATACTGGTGTAAATAGGAGAAGGAGAGAATATAACTAGTCTTCCCTTATCAACATCAAGCTCTAGTCTCTCATAACAGACTCCTATGAAATTTTCTTTTTAATGGCCTCAGAGCAGAAAGGGACTTATTAACTGGCTCAAGAAGTATTTGGACATTTCTCATTGCTATACACTGGATGCCTGAAAAAACAAAAATGTTGTCTACCATGGCCATTATGAGAAGGTCAACACCAAAACTTGGTAAAATTTATCTTGTGTTGAGGAAATGCCACAATAAATCACTCAGCTAGAGGCCTTATAGATTTTAATGGATGACATCACAAGCACATATTTTTTTTTTCTAATACATATATCCACATACTTCCAGCATATATTCCTCAGAAGCAAACCTTCCAAACACATTCAAGTGCATTTTCACAATACATTCTGATGAATAATTCATTCATGAATAATTCATTCTTACACTAGCACTGACTTTGTTATTTACTGAGACTCCATAAAATGGCTCCCAATGCTCAGAGTCCGATGTCTTACAACCTTAGCCCATCTACAGCTCCTGCCATCAAAAGAACTTGTCAGTTTAGAGACTACTTGTTGCCTAAATACACTTTTCTCCAAGGTCCGAGTGATCAGTTACTAAAGCAATTGCAACTACTTTCACCACGCCTTTACTAGCCAGTAATTTCTGAGTCACAAACCTTTTAGGATTATGAATCTTATCCCCTGGCAAGTGTCACTCCATCCTCTCAGACTCTAAATTAATGCCCAGGAATGTGATCACTTTGATGGGACCAGCTGTTTCTTCTGCTGCCAAAGCACTCCAATCACCGCTTTGGCAGTTTCCCTAAATGCGCTCAGTAAATCCTGACACGTACAGTAGGAGTGCGCTCTGTGGGCTCCTCAGCAAAGAGACACCCGCATATGCAGCCCTGACCCCGACACTGGACTTTTGTGTTCGCGCCTTATTGTGTTGATCTGAAAGGAATCCAGCATGAACTCCGAAAGTGCAGGCTGGCAGCTCCTGAACCAACTCCTTTTTTGCCTTCGAGCTTAAAGCTTAACAGGTGAGAATTATGCAAATATACAGACAAAGACGTGATTTTGTATTTATCAAGCCTGCCTGTAAAACCTTCTTTATCTTTTGCAATCTTTACCAGAGGATCAAGGAGTATCAGACTGGTCAGAAAGGCATTATTAGCAGGGCTAGGAGCTGTGCTTGTCAAAGTCCCTGTATTCAGTTGCTTATGACTTTTTATCACGCTATATTTTGGGATTAAATTTTCTCTGCTAGGGGTCTGCCTTTGATTGTTGAAAACTTCAGCCAAATCAAACTAGTCTTTGCTGAGAGCCGGGCTGGGGAAAAGCATCTTCAGACATCAGTAGTCTTTTCTTTCAGGAGGTCTGCAAGTATTGGGTTTCTGCCAGGATTCAAGCAGGTACTTGAAATTTGTCCGTGAGGGTGACATTTATGTCAGGGACAGCAAAAAAAAAAAAAACCAAACGACTTTTTATCACGCTATATTTTGGGATTAAATTTTCTCTGCTAGGGGTCTGCCTTTGATTGTTGAAAACTTCAGCCAAATCAAACTAGTCTTTGCTGAGAGCCGGGCTGGGGAAAAGCATCTTCAGACATCAGTAGTCTTTTCTTTCAGGAGGTCTGCAAGTATTGGGTTTCTGCCAGGATTCAAGCAGGTACTTGAAATTTGTCCGTGAGGGTTACATTTATGTCAGGGACAGCAAAAAAAAAAAAAACCAAACCAAACCAAACAAAACCCCACCACCACCAAACAAACAAACAAACAAACAAACCAACAAAAAATCCATAAAGAAAATTATACACATGTGGTCACTTCTGGAGAAGCTGGAAAAAACACAGGATGGACAAGCTGTATCCTGCGTGGTTTAGGGGACAGTGCGGCATGACTGAACGACAGGATGACACCATCCTGATCTGGGGAGGGAAAAGTTCAAGGAGGAAGGCTGAGGCACATGGATTTGTGCAGTGCCACTTGCTCTGGGGGCTGTAACCCACTTCACTTACTAGTGTAGATATGGCTATTACAATAAGCACTGGAAGTGCTGGTAGAAATGCTGCGGAACTAAAAAGAAGCAAGGGTGGGCTGGAGGCAATGTGTTAGGAGAGCAAATCTGGTCATATATTCAGGAGGACAGAGAAAGAAAGGAGACTGGAAATGCCTGGAAAATAAGAACTAGAACAGATGCTGCTGAGAGAACAGGTTGGTTATGCAGGTCTTCTTGCCTGGAAGTAAGGTAGCAGCATGAATTCAGACATGGAGACTGGAGATGCGCTGTTGGAAATAGTCTGGATGGGTAAAGAGAATTCAGGTAACAAAGAACACATGGTTTTGTAGCACTGTACAGTAGGGGCACCAGAGGAAGGAATGAATATTGCTAGTGATCTCTAGTTGTTCCTGACTTTCTGAAGGGCTCAGCTTCTATAAATGGTAACATTCTTGGACAGCATTTTTCTTTGTGAGGATCTGTACAGACTCCTAATGGTGTCCCTTGCTTGAGGTCTTTAGTGTTATTGAAAATATGAATTAATAACAATGAAACAAAATGTAATAATCAGACAAATCCTATTAAAATCTTAACTAGTTTCTGTGCCTGCTACTTACTTACTTCTCTGCGTGTCTCTTCTGACAGCAGTGCTTTGCCTTGAAGGGCAAAGATGTCCCATCTGTTGAGCTCTGAAAGTGCAAATGCTCCTAAAAATGAAAATATTTGTCTCTTTGGTGTATACGAGAGGCTGGAAGACTTGGAGTTGCCTGCACTGGCAGTGGGTAAAATCCGACTCCCTTATGGCTGACTATGCACAAATTGTGTCATCTTGTACACAAAGGGCAGACCCGATTGGGGCATATGTTATCATATAGCTGCAGTCACACAGAGGCCCTCAACATGAATACTATTAAAATGTGAAACGCTCATAGATTATTTGAGGCTTCACAGAGAGCCGTAACAGCTACTGCAATAAATTAAGAGCAGTTGCCAGGCACTTATGTATCAGTGCACCCTAGCTGTCACTTCACAGGCTGCAGTGCATCTCTGCTTTGCTGCTGTATCGGACGCCGCAGGCACGCTCC
>NW_010392390.1:74789-106115 GCF_000710305.1 Buceros rhinoceros silvestris | reverse complement strand
AAAGAGCTGTCTTCAACGGTGTTCAGCGTCCTCCTGCACAGCGCTGGGGAGATACACAGGGGTCAAGAGATGTGCCCAAACCCTACTGCCTGTCTGAACAAACTTTCTTTTCAATCCTCCCTTCCCCGATCCCTTTGTTGTCTAATGAGGCAGCAACAGAACTGGATTTTCCTGGGGAAGAGTGTGAAGAACAGCAACCTGTCTGCCTCACACGTGTGACGCCAGAAATCCCTGCTCCTTTTGTACGACGTTAAATGACCATTTGCTGTGAAGTAGAAAAATTAGTGACCTTAAGCACAGATATTTCCAGGCATAACTACATTGCTGCTCTACTGCAAATCGTTTATGTTGCCTGTGCAAAATTAGGAAGTTATATGTTGCACTTAGCATAAGTAACAAAAAAGCGAGTGATTTTTTAACAACAATATATGTTTCAATTCAATTGACTTTGTGTAAGTCAATGGAACCAGTTATTAGTTACTACAGCACTTAGGATAGATTTTATTAAAATTTTGGCCTTAACAATGAAACTCATTAATCATTCCTAAGTATTGTACATAAAACAGGAACCTCTCACTGAAATGATAGAAACCGGATTTGTCAGAGAGGAAAAAAATAAACCCAACACATAAATTAGGCTTAAAATTTGATCGATCTGAAAATTGCTGTTTACTGAGGAAAGTCTTCTGACTATAACATATTTAATTAAAAAAATCTATCAATTCAGAATTAAGAGCCTTTGGAAACAAAGGTCAGTAGTTTGAACAAAATAACATAGCTAATTAGAATGCAATATTATTGTTATATATATTATATTTCATGATATAAAATCTTTCTGATACAGAAAACTAAACAGATTGTCAGCGGTTTTTGTAAAAGTGTACTGCTACGTCCATGTTATCCGTATGTAAGGAAAGTCTAAAAGATATTAAAAACCTCCCCTACAGAGACAAAGAAAGTCAGGGACAGGAGAAAGGAGAGATGTCTGAACACAGAGCACACTCCCTTGGAACACACTACTACTACTGCTTGATTTCCAAAGCCGTTTAGATGAACCAGTAAATAATTCAGTATTAGGGCTGATCTTCAGACAAAGCCAGTGACCTATCCCATCAATTAGACTAATGTGACCTGACCCCAAACATCCCTATCTCACATGAAGACACTGAAGCCATCCCTCTCCAGGAGGCTGGATGAGTCTGAAATGCGCTTTCCTAGAAACCAAGTTTTCTCTGTCGTGAAAGTTTGTCAGTAGGAAGTTGTGAAAATTACAAGTGTGGAAGATCTGCTGTGTTATCTAGTTGGCTTTCCAATTTTACCGAAGTTTGTTATTGCAGAGCTCTAACATAGCCTACTCCTTCCTTTAAATGCCTGAAGTGCTAAAGCTTATGTCTCCTCTATGCGTGGCTGCTACACCGGTTATTAGATCTTGATTTTGATCTCTTTAAATTCATATCATTCTCTTTGGCCAACTACAATGAAAGTATTAGTTGAAGAGGAAAATACTCATTTCTGGAAGGGCATGCCCACTTTCACATCACTTTTTCAAGCCCACTTTTACATGACTTATTCAAGAACTTCTTTATTGTGTCCTTAGAAAACAATTATCCCTGAAGGGAAGGAAAAATTGTCTTCACTCCTTGTACTTTGCCCTCTGGAACAGAGACGCTTTCATTTAGAGATGTTCTGTCAGATATTGCCACGCACAAAGGTTCATCTTGTGTTATGACACGTGTGAATTTTGCCTAACTCAATATTTTTTCTTTATGCTTCACACGGCAAATTCATCTCTAACTTTAAGTTTTCTTTCACCCCAGATTGCTTTCAATAACCCCACACTTCAGACGCCTTTTACCTTTCTCCCTTTGCTACTCAACATTAATTATTTTTGCTCTAGTGGGATTAACTTGCAATTTTCCAGTCTAAACATAATTTTGCTTTGAGCCCACATGCCTAACCTATTCGGGCCCTCTTGCTTTATTTCACTCTGATAACCTTTACTGATTTTAGTACCACCTGAAACCTTCATTAGTATTCCATTTACTCTTTTCCCCTGGACCAAAATGAAGATGTTAAGGCCTGACTTGACTCCTGCAGTACCTGCTAGATACCTCCCAGCAACTTTCAGATTTGTTTTTCAGTACCTACCATTTAAAATCCTTTAGACAACTTTCAATGCGAGTGACAATAAAAAGATGTTACTTCAACCTTAGAATATCTACTGTAAACAATAGTAGGTAAAACTAAACCACCTCAAACCCTAATAAAATAGTCAGCAGACTTTCCTTTTGCGTGGCTCAGTAGCATATCTGTTGCTCTGGCTCTTTAAAAACATTCTGAGCAGTAATCCTCTTTCTGGCTGGAAAATGAACATTATCTAAGTTCTTATCAAATTGTTCTGAAATGTGTTATACTCCTGCTTATTTACAGGACCCGTAAATTCAATTTTAGTAGATAACAATACAGAAAGCTGGTGCTCTCCCTTAATCGAAGGCTCATTTGCATTTTTCTGTGTAGAATGAGTTCTGGGAGTGCCTAGACTTCTTCTTTGGAAGAACCTGAATTAGTGGGGAGTTGCCAAATGCTTCTTGTGGATCTGGGCCTTTCTCTACGAGGCAAAGTAAATTCCCAATGTCCCATGTTGTATTGACCTTCAGTTGCTCATGGCAATGTCTTGATTGCCCTGACAGAAGAATGGGTGAGGCGTGTAGGGAGCCCCTGGCTTACAATGCACCATAATGTGTCTTTTCAGGCAATTTTCAGGATCACATACTTGGGAGAGCTATTGCTTATATCTGCTAAGAATTCCCAACATTTCCTTCAAAACTGTAGAGTGGTCGACTGTCCCTGTGGATTTGTGTATCCCCCCAAATTAGTGAGAGGCCCAACTCTTCTCTTTTGGGAAGTGTGGAGATGCCCATGCACCAGGACAAAGGGTGTACATACCTTCCCCTCATGCCAGAGATAAATCCCAGGCAAGATGCCTTACATACAGATCAGCATGTTCTGGAGGTTTGTTGTTGCTGAAGGTTACCTCCCAGACCTCCAGAGATCTCTTTCTTACAACATACCCTTGTACTGCACTGTCAGGATACTGTAGCAAGATTGAATGGCTTAGGGAACCTTTTAATCGATGCTTTCTTGTTCCATATAGAAACATAATTCAGAAAGAGTACAAAGCCATTTTTATTATCTTGGGCTGAAGTAGTCAGGTTTCTGGCATGGAGAGGGTGATAAAGCCCTAGGCCAGCCTCTGTCTTTACCACAGTCTGGTCTACCTTAACCATTTTAGATGTTTAAGTCTGGGAAACAGGAAGTTCCCGTCACAAAGAAGAGCTTTGATCTAAAAGACAATTTTGGAGGATCTAGTTAGGACCAAGTGAGGGTTAATAGAGCATAGCATCAGCCTCCTGCTGAGAATTCCTTCTCAGCTCCTGTAATACTAGACCAGTTGGACCTTGCTGCTGACTCTCTCAGGAACAGCTTTAGTGGAGAGGTGATGTTAACTGCTAAAACCTCCCTCTAATGGATGTTATCTCACTGGGAATCGCTGTAGTGGCAACTTCAGTCCAGACTTGCTATTTGTAAAAGTCAGAGTGCAGGTGGCTTTGGCAGGGGTGGAGAAAGCAGTTAATCTATTTAGAAACATCCCTGACTTACTGACTGCTTGGCTAATTGTCTGGATTGCTTTTTAATATGCTAAAAACTGTCATGATGGGATGTATATCTGGTAGCTGTACAGACTAAAGAAACAGGTTAGAGTCTTTACATGACTGTAGAGGCTGTAGTAGGAGAGGCTTCTTCTGTCTCATGCAGGTACACCCGTGCTTCCTGGCTTGACTTGATGGTCCTGTGAGACAGCAGCCCATTAAGCTACCTGGAGCAGGTCAATGCCCTGATAGCCCAAACTTTGGTCTCCATGGTTGCTAGCTTCAGAGTCATGCTGGGTAGTTGAGGAGACTGTTCTTGTTGCTAAAGGAGCATTGGGAGGCTTCTAGGTGACCCAGGGCCATAAATGGTGAGCTGCTGTTCTCTGAGGGGCTATCTGAGGAGAAAGCAAGTTTGCTATTTACAGCCTCTGTTAGCAAGGAGAGAAATGGTTCTCCTAGAAAATGAAATGTTTTCTTACATGTGTCCATAATGTGATATATGTGATACATAATGATGCATATCTTTAATCCCACTGGGAATAGACTTGCATCCTAAATCCTACCTCACTCCTTTCTCAAAGGAGGAAGATGTGAGGAATGTCCCTAGTGCCTTTCTCATACTGGGCAGTCTTGCAATCTCCCTGGCTGCAAGTGAACTTTGGGTCAAAGGCTTCTAGGGTCTGTTTGTCTTGGATTGGCATTTTTCGAGACTGGCATCCAAAATGTAGTCAAGCCAAGCCTTACACTGTTACCTTAAAGTTTTTGTACCAAGGGGAAAAAAAATCCACCCCAAACCTGTAGCGTTACTTAACAGCAGCGCTGATTGAACTGTCTGTGAGAAAGAGAATCACTATTTCACATATAGTTTTACGATTTGATTAAAAAAAGTCAGAGAAATGCACAAGCAGAATCTTCTTAAGTAATAACAGTAAGTGGTTTGCTTAAAATGGACTTTATTAAAATAAGAGTTGCTCTGGGCAATCTGTCACTAATACACCTGTTTACCTAGTTATTAATTTATCTATTTCCTAAATTAAAACACCTATGCATTTTTCTATTTTTAATCTACCATCTTGAACACACCCACTTTTTCTTTGCCCTGTTTCTGGATGTATAACTAATGGACTTTCTGAAGACTTGAGGAAAGTGAGGACAAATGCAATATTTTAGGAACAAGTTCTTCACCGTGCAGCAAGAAGCACTGAATGGACCTACAGGAGTTGGGAAAGCGTAGCTTGGATGGTGCTGGTATGTATCCAGAGGATTTCTCTCCTCTATTTTGAAATCAGACAGCATTAATTCACATCTGGCCTCTAACAAGCTGCAACCTGGCTACAAAGACTGAGATTAGCTCTTGGAAAACTTTCCAGGCTGAGGATAATATAGATATTTCCTGTGTCACTTTCTTATCCTTATCACAGACATCTCTATACATGAGTTTCTGGCATTATCCTACTAATCTGTTAGACAGCATTGCAGTGTGGCTATGCAGACGATTCCTGTGGGCTCCAATATTCCCTCCTGAATCCAGACTTTCAGCATTGTTTTCATCACGCTTGGACTTTGTTCCACTTTTAGTAGCAGCATGAAGTCAGTCACATTTAAATCAGATGAAAACCTGCATTTTTCTTATTAATTAAAGTTCATTAGATTCCTTATAAAGAATAAATGAAAGGAGCAGCAGTGACACGGAAGCCATGTAGGCCAGATTTTCTGCACATTAGCTAAAGCTGGTATGAACTTCCTCCCTGGCTTTCTTAAATGTTCCCTGATTTTCTGAAGAGATTGACAAATAAGGTTTTGCATAATAATGCAGGAGCGATTTCCTCGTCATTTCTACAATGCTAAGAAGAGAGAGGAATAAAAAACCCCCAAACCCCAGGGCTGTCTCTCCAAAATGTTCTTTCTTTAAATGCTGCTAAATGCAGAGGAGCTAAATTAATCCCCAGTATAATTCTCCCAGACACACTGGGTTACACCAGTGATGAATTTGGCTTTGGTGGGTTTCGATGTAGCATCCTGGAAAAAGCACTAATAGAATCTCTTAAAATTTTTGGAGACTGATCATTATTGTTATTTACAAAGGAGAAGCCTGACTTTACACTAAGACGCCCGCTTTTGATGTAATGGGCTTTATTATCATAGAATCATTTGGATTGGAAGGGACCTTCAAAGATCATCTAGTCCAACTCCCCTGCAGTGAGCAGAGATGTTTGCAACTAGAGCACGTTGCGCAGAGACCCAAACAACCTGACCCGGAATGGTTCCAGGGATGGGGCTTCTCCCACCTCTCTGGGCAACATGGGCCAGGGTCTCACCACCCTCAGTGTAAAAATTATCTTCCTTATGTCAAGTCTAAATCTCCCTCTTTTATTTTAAAACCATCACCCCTTGTCCTGTTGCAACAGGCCCTGCTAAAAAGACTGTCTCAATCTTTCTTAGCACTGAGGGTTGCAACCCTCTGATCATTTTAGTGGCCTCATCTGAACTCGGTCCAATAGCAACTGAAGCTTTGAATTTGATGGCACACTCAGTTGTAGTCTTATTCATCTTTGTAGCTTTGTGTTTATTGTTAACCCTTTGTTTGATATCAAATCATGGTGCTTATCTCAATGTATTATAGCTATGAGTGAATACGCTGGTGTTAAAGAATCAGCAAATCTGATATATTACCTCACATACCAGCCTATCAAAAAGGTGATGTTTTTACCGCCTGTATTTATGGCACAGGCACAAGGTGATTGGACCACCACTCTGTAGTCACAGCGTGGAGAGCGTGATGGATGCACGTCTCCCATTTGAACTAACTGAACTTTGGTCCAGGTAGATGCTCAGCAAGTAGAGTCTAATCAAAATTCTATTCTGTGAGGCTATGAGGGAGGACACAACTCCATACCCTCAGAAAAAGAACTTGGCTGGAGACTAGGCTGGTAAGTGGCCCAAACTGCACCAACACAGCAGAAAATCTGACTGCAAATCAAGCACTTCACACTGGAAATACCTGCAGCTCCCAGGGTCTGTTGAGCTCTCTCTCCATAGCAGCTGGATGCATGGCACTGATCTCCCCTTGAATAGGGATGACTCTCAAGGTTACTCTTCAAGGCTGAGAGATCCCTTACCTGACATCAGACACCGATGGGTTGGTAAGTGACATTTTTTGCATGCATGTTACATTTAAGATATGTATAGTAAGCTCAGGTAATAATCTGTGCATCCCATACTAACTTTAAGTGTAGTAAATAAGTAGTAGAGTATTGACTGACAATTCATCTGTACTTATTAAATATTTTACATACCTAGATTTACCGATTAAAACTCAGTAAAATGATTATTAGTTCAGATCTGTCTAAGCAAGCTCTGACTCTTCTCCTGTGACACCTATTGACCAAGCCCTGGCAGTGGGGTGAAATATCCCATGAAATACACCTTTCTGTCTTTGAGGATGAGCAGCATGGGGACACTTTAGGGTCTGGGGGCTGGGTAGAATAAAGCCTTGGTGCCTGTGTTTCTTGGAAGAGCAATGCTTGATGTTGAGTGTTCCATTCTTCAGGAAAACATTGAACACTAGAATGAGCTCTTTAGAAAATAGGTTATTAATATGTGTCTGTGAGAGAGATTATGCTTGAAAGTCAGAAATGATAAAAGCTCTTCTGTTTTTTGCCCCAGATAGGTAAGGACCTCAGATTTCATTCCCTCTTTGAGCCATAAGGATTTGAATCATCATCTCACAAGTGACATAGTTCTTTTTCAATAATCTTCTACAACAAGAAAATGACAGCTTACACAGACACCTCCAAGTGAGCTTTAATCTGACAGGAACTCAGGTTACACATATTTTCCAGCATACACACCCCACATTGTGCAGAACTGTACATCTCACAGGAAGTCCTCGCTACCATGGAGACACAGCTAGAATGATGTTAGTTTGGGTATATCTATACAGGATAGCCACCCACCTCCGGATTGCAATGCAGATAGAAACACGTACATCAAAAGACAGTTGGAATCATTTCCTTGGATATTTCTCCCTGTATTAAGTTCCATACACCTATTTCTACGAGAACAGGTGCTGTTACAGCAGGCTGAAGCCAGAGAGAAGTGTGTGGGAAAATAAGTGTAAAAGTAATAAATAAAGACTGGTGTTTAAAGTGAGCAATTGAAATCTACCTCTAAGCTTTCCAAGAAGTAATCTGACTTTCAGTGTTGGTTTTTGCCCTGAGCTTTACAGCTGTATATAAATTTGTTGAAAAGAAAGTAATATTAATTGTTCTGTGATGCCAGCAGTTGTCCCTGTAGCATTGTGACATTTCCTCCTTGAGCTGCATGACCTATTTCCCTGAAATGGAGGATTAAAAGCAAAAGGTTTACTTCCTTGATCTTCTTTACTTGCTAACTTCTGCATTCAAATTAGGAGCCAAGATCTTCAGTCTACTTTCAATACAAAGAACTAAATCTTGATCTAAATCTTTGGATGCACCATTAATGTCTTCTATGCAAATCTCATCACTTCGGTGTGGTCTGAGCATATTTTAACCAAGTATTTTATGGCACGTGCAAAGTGCTTTCCTAAAGCTTTGTAATTTCAAACAAGGCTGAAACCTTCTCCCACAGCCTCCAGATTTTAGCAGCAGAGGGAAAGGTTAATAATGCTCATGTAGATCTAATGCTTGGCCTCAATCCAGTTTCATGCTAAAGCCAAGAGACTCAGTGATTTATTTTGTGACTACCTATTTGGAGCAAGATGGTAAGAGGCATTGGTCTATCTGCTCCTGGCAAAATCAACACTAAACCTTCCTTATCTTTGAACTTGAGATGAGTTTGGCTGAGAATTCTGAAAAAAATCTCTTGCGGCATTAAAAATGTAGAAATAGATACAGCCTAATTCCAACACCTTGATACAGGATGACAAGAAGAATAATGAAAGGCTTGGTCTGTCAACGAGTGGTTTCATGTTTTCTGCACACAAAGGTCTCAAAACCAAAAATCTCATTGGATAATGTCAGTCTCTCAGGGTTTACCAATCTTGATTCATCCCTGCCATTTTTGCGAAAGAACATTTTACACATTTTAAACATTATCTTGTTCATATTTTGAAATAATTCTCAATTTTTGGCAGTATTTTCACTTATGCCTCCAAATCAACCCATAGAGCAAGCAACCATCCCTACACAGAAGGTCTTTCTCTCCAAGGCCTGTCATAAAAGCCATATGTTTGCATAGTGTCCAACATGGTGGAAACAGATTTAGAAGTTTTGACAGTATTTTTTCCAACAACAAAAAAGGCAATTTGAAGGTGATTTTGAAAATATTTGAGACAGTCTTTCAATGCATTGCATCTAGGTATCATCTTACTCTCACCTTGTACTTTGCTAACCACACAGTGCTCGATATAATGTCTCTAGTTCTATCAAGAGTGTGAAGAACTGTGTATGACTGTGGTGCTAGATTACTGTCCATATCGGTATTCTGCTGAAAGGCTCTTGCCAAAGGTGGTGGCCCCCACATTAAGCAGAGAGAGATCTCAGCATAAATTCAGAAGATGGAGTGCAAGGTAAAATACTGCCTGCCAGGCTAGCGGGAGAGCAAGGATTAGAACCAGCAGTCCAATTCCCTGCCTAGTGCCCCGCTTATAAAACTGTATTTCCTTCCCTAAAGTTGTAACTGAATGTGGTATCCAGCAAGTACAGCACAAGGATGATTGTTGTCTTGCCAAGTCCTCTAGGATCGTTTCTCTTATCTGACAGCTACACCTCCATATTTTGCCAGTGGTGATGGATGCCCATGTATGCTGTGTTTGTAGATTTATTTAATTCATTTTTTGTTATTCCTTAAAACATAATAAGGCTGTAGCAGAAATAAAACATCTGTGGTCTTTGACAGTGACTTAAAGAGAGAGAAGAAAGCTTTCAAGGCATGAAACATGTAAAACAATTAATTGAAACAGGTGATCGCAGCTAAATGGTACCTGACTACAGTTTTAGACGTGCTTCAGAAAGCCCAACCAGGAGCTTTAGTTGTAAGTCTTTGCTAGAGCTTAGGAACCTCTTCATGCTCCTTTGCTGATATTTGAACTGGAAATATGGGAAACAGTCAAACCACGTTATTTAGAAACAGAAATTACTCAAAACTTTCTTGCATTCTGTAATTGCATTCAGTGCCACATACTTCTGCAAAATTCTCTCTGCAATTGCTATGAATATACACTCTCTTCATCCACTGTGCTGCCTAAAGAGTTAGATATTTCCTTGAATGTTCTAAAGGCACAGAACAAGGCCACCTTGTTACAGAACATGATTTACGTCTCTTACCTTTAATTATGGACTTTAATTATGGATGCGGGTCAAAAGAGGCTTGGCACTATTATGGGGTAATATTTGACAATACAAACTACATGTGAACATAATATGAGAACAAATACATTTAAACTGGAAAGAGATGCAAAGCTGTAACTATAAGAGCATCCTGGCTCAGCATATAAACAACAAGAGATGGAATAAGAAACTTAACTGAAGATGGAGTTTAATAGATTTATGAATGGGATTATCTGACAGGGTCACCTAAACCCACAAGGGACTGTTTTCAGTGACGCACTTCACTGTTTTCTATCACTGCAAGGACAGCCTATCAAGCAGTGCACAGAATAAAGCCCCTATTCATTTCTTTTCAAGCATCACTCAATGTCTGAACGCTAGAACAATCAGATGGGACACATTAAAAGGAGGTACAAGATATGAGGTCATCAATTATGATAGATAAAGTAGTTTTAAAAATCCAGGCATCAGGCAAGCTGTTTAACAATGATTAGTGTTGTTGGTTACTCAGAGGTGTATCAGTTTTGTGTGTCCAGCTTGATTTACTGAGTGAAAATATTTGTTATCACAAAATCCCTCCAGCGTTGGACAATTAAGATCAAGCAATCAAAAATGACTGTTAGTATTTGCAGTTTTTCTGGAGCTGCAGGTGTGCTTAAAATTACGTGAGATACACATCCGGTCTAACAAATAAAACCAGCCCAAACAAACTATTAATGTCAACACAAAGGGGAAAAGAAAGTAGCCAAGCTTACACACTGTGTTTCACGGCAAATCGCCCTCCCTGGTTGCCTTTGGACACAGATGAGCTCTGCAGCTGCCTCAGTTATCCCCAAGCCTGGGGTGCGTGCCAGAGCTCAGGCACCAAGGGAGATGTCCTGCCAACCCTTCTCAGGCTGAAGGAGCTTGAGCAGACTCTTCATTTCAGGTGGGGAAGGATGGCACTTGGGACTAGGCTTTAAAGGTCAAGCCAACAGCAAAGGTTAAGTCCAGTGTCTTTCTGACAAGCTGAGAAGCGAAAGCTGGTGTGAGAAGATAGGCCTTCAGCATACCCTGGAAAGCCAGTTCCTTAGCTGATATAAGTCTGCCAAGATGCAGTGGTGTCAACGGGGTTATTTCTGTCAGCTGAGCATTGGTCCCATATGAGCAGCAAACTGCTTTGCTGGGCAGGAGGAAGAAAACAGTTCCTTATCTGAGTTGTGATAAAAACCCCCATCAATAAGCTCCTTCCCATCAAAATCTAGAAGCCGTCAGCTCAGGCAAAGAAAACCTCTGGCAAAGTGAACGCACACAGAGAGGCAGTGAAATGAGAATTAGGATCCGAGTCACAGTGAGCCTCACACAGCTATGCAAAACTGAGGTTGAATGGGACAAGTGAGGAACTGGAAGCAGCTGTGAATAGAGGTAGAAAAGACTCTCTGAAAGATATATGAACGTGTCAGCAGGCAGCATCATTAAGTGACAGATGTGGTTTGCAAGCCGCTCCACTGTTCTGCTGATCAGGCCCACACAAGTCGGACAAACAGATGAGTGGTGCAGGTCCTCAGAGTCAACCCGAAATAAAGCCCCTTGCTGAGCGAAGGCGGCTGCTGCTGCAGATGGGTGCTGAACAAGGAGACTTTGTGTAGTTTGCCAACAGCCGCTGGAAGGGAGTTTGTCCTGGAATCACAGCGCTCATTGGCAGCAGGGCAAAGTTCAACTTCAATCTGCAGCGTTTTCTGAATTTTAACTATTCTGACATGTATCTTATGTTGCTTCAGCACAGCTAATGATGTAGGAATTATTTGTAAAATAACAGGATGGAAAAATGAAAAATCTAACTGAAATCGTGATCTACACCCAGGGTTTTGACTTTCTCAGCAGTGGCGCTGGTAAATAAACCTTTATAAATGACCAAACCAGCAGCCGTCTTCCCAATTGTTAATTAGCATCTGTACAGCCGATGGCATTGCATAAGATCTGATTTTCAAAGGGAATGAAAAGTTCAATTGAGAATGATCTTTGGGGTTCACTTAGGGTGTTCTTTCATGGCGTATAAGGTTGCTTTAATCCGTTCGAGGAGCTGGCTAATCTTAAAAGCTCTCTGCGAGGAGGGCTCATAAATAACACAGCGGTTTAATTCCACACTTTGCTAATCCAGCCAAACTCTATTGCTACTAGAACTAGAAAAGGCAAATTAATCTAAGGAAAGAAGACTATACCTGATTTGGCTCTGTATTGTATTTTTGTTTTGAAGCTGTTTCAGGGACAGTCTCCAAGCTTGTAAGAAAATACTCAACATGCCATTTTAGGCAATATGTCAGCTGTGTAATTGAATAATGTGGAATAAATTCATCATGCTTGTACCTGGAGACACCTAGAAAAAGCATCTGCTCCCTACGTGCTGAACAGAAATACATTATTTAAAAAAAAAAAAAAAAGATTGGCATCAAAACTTAATAATGTCTTTTGTGGTGCCAAATATGCATTGTATGCTATGGTCCCCTGGAGCTATAAATATGTAAGCTACCACCAGAATTATCCTCAATATCTCCAGCTGGTTCTGTTCTGCCATGACTACTCCAGTTCAAGGATTTCACAGTGACAGGAACACAAGATGTGTTTTCTGAACTTGTCTTTTGTTATTTTAATAAAATACCCAGAAGTACATTCAATTCTTTGAAAAGATTTTCACTTCAGTGATCTTCACCCACAAACACATAAAACTTTTTAAAATTTTATAGTTTCATTTTTTATTGGATACAACAAGGTCACACAGCAGTTCTAGAGTCCCACCAAACAAAATAAAATAAAATAAAATAAAATCGCTCCATTGCTTGCAAGGAAAGCTGGGTCATGTTCTTATCAATTGTTGCCTCTTGCTGATGCCCTGTGTGTCACAAATAAAGGTGGCCCCGTCCTGCAAAGTGTTTATGAGACTGGATGTCAACTGCTTATATCTTTGGTGGTTTCCAGGCATGAATTGTTTGCTTTTGCTATAACCTGGGTGACTTGGGTTCAAGATCAGAGAGGAAAAAACCCAAACAAAACCAACAAGAGAGACAGGTAGTGGAGGCA
The DNA here is from genome assembly GCF_000710305.1 of Buceros rhinoceros silvestris. NCBI lineage: Eukaryota > Metazoa > Chordata > Aves > Bucerotiformes > Bucerotidae > Buceros > Buceros rhinoceros. Next base: position 93,097 of record NW_010392390.1, on the reverse strand, counting down.
CAGGAGGTAAAAGTGTATAAGCTTGAGATCTTCCATGGACTGTAACACCGTGAATAGATAGTGACTCTTGTGAAAACAGGGTATCCATGCATCTTTAAAAAATGTTTCTTCTCTCCCTCTCCCTCTCCCTCTCCCTCTCCCTCTCCCTCTCCCTTCCTCTAAGGTTCTCTGTTCTCCGTATTGGAGATAGCCAACACATTTTTTCCCCTTCTCCTCCCCTCTGTCTCCCTTCCCTTTTCCCTCTCCCTCTCCCTTCCCTTTTCCCTCTCCCTCTCCCTCTCCCTCTCCCTCTCCCTTCCTCTAAGGTTCTCTGTTCTCCGTATTGGAGATAGCCAACACAGGACACATTCAACCCAGAATTCAAAAATTTTCTTACATCACCTGAGAAGACACCTGGGAACTGGGGACTGAGATGCTGGATATAAATTACTGCCTGTCTCCTCTTGGATGTGGGAGCACTAATGGGTGTCTGGTCTCTGCTAGGAGATTTTTGACAGAATTCTGAGCTCTGTGCTAACACAAATTCTCGCACCTATTTCTACTCCTAATTAATTCCAAGAGGGAATGCTTAGTTGTTGGTGAGTAAGGTCTTCCTCAAATTCATCACGCATGAATTACATGCAGGAGAGAGTGCCTATCCTGTAGAGGTACCTCTGTTCGAAATGACACTGAACTTCTTCCTCAGGCAGGAAATCTTGGAATACATGCACGCACCAGCACATTCATCCTTGCAAATACATGGTTACACCTTGCTTGAAAGCATCTCGCATCTCTAAGTTTTGTGAGTGTAAATGTTGTTCAGGCAGGAAGTTTTTACCGTTATTCAGAGTGGAACATATGTTAAGAACAATATAGAGTAATAATTATAAAGTTTGTTCTGCTTTTAATTCTTTAGTTTCAAAGTGACAAACCAATATGTGATTCTAAGTGTTCTATTTAACAGGTATGTGCGAGTATTACCTGTTCATTGTGCTTTCTTAATCCTGGAATTATAGCATTACTATGCTAATCAGAAATAGATTTTCACCTAATTAGAGTGAAATTCGTCTTACATGATATTGGCTATCTAAAAATGAGACATCTCTGTTAACTAGTTTCTTGGTTACCCCTGCTGTTGATGGCGAGAGGCACCTCCATGAGACAGTTCATCCCTCAGTGCCTTGGAGGGTGATATGTTTCAAAGCTGTGCCGTGTACCCAAGCTAAATTCTCTACGTTAAGGACTAGCAGAATCAGGAGGTGTTAAAGATGAGAGGCTGGTTCGCTCTTTCTTTCCACCAAGCACAGAGTCTCTGCCTTATCTGACCTGTGATTTGCTTGGCATTATAAAGGCCAAAGGAATCAAGTTCTTTCATCAAAGACCTTGTGAGTCAAAAGCTTGGTGCTTACGAGTCTTTAGAGCCCTAGGATCAATGTGAAGTGTGGTTTTAATGAAAATAAGATACCACAATAAGCAGATTTAGGGTCTCATTCCTCACATTTGGCACCCTGTTTTGAAAATGTTGGCTTTAGCCTCTCATTTTCTGCATAATCACCTATTTAATACTGCATGTGCCTACGTCAAAGAAGTGCTGTGAGATTTAATTAATTTTTATAAAGCTGTTCGAGATCTTTAGATAAGAGGTGCTATACTATATAAGTGCCAAGTATTACTACATTACTGAAGAGACTTATCACAGAAAAGGTTAAGGTCAATTAACATTTTCTTGCCATTTCTGCATATATTTTCCGATCACAAAAAGAAACCAGTATCAATTTAGTTAATTTCACTAGTATCCATTTTCAGATGAGTTATTTATAATTGATTTAAACTGAAGTCTTACAGATCATCAAAATGGCAATAAATTATACCTTGCTTATAAGCTTCTAACACCCGATGGTTTTAGGCAACTTTGTTTTAATTGAAATGCAAGTGTTTCAATTACACATTATAATTAAAAAGTTTCAGGATCGAATTACTTACATCTTTTAAAAATGGCTCAGGCAAGTAAAAAACCAAAACCAGAACCAAAACCAAAAAACCAAACCAAACCCAAAACTTCTCCATGAGTTCTTAGAAATATCTGTACAGGTAATGATTCTCTCTAATGAGGTTTTTGAACATCAAATCTACAGTTTAATTCAAACAACAAAAAGGGGGTTTCACAAAAAAATGCTGTCTTATTAGACATATGAAAAAGGGGAATTTAATTGACCAACCCTAAAGAAACTTCTGAAAATCAATTTTAAACACTTTGTTAAGCAGACAGATGAACTCGCATGCACTGCTGGAACCTTGAAGGACTCAGAGTAACATTTTTCAGAGAATGTCAAGACTCTCAAATCCTACAAAATCTAATCACAATTTGAGTAATTTTTAGAGGAAAAAGTAGCAAGATTCAAGCTGAGAGACATCTAGATCAAACTAACCGCTTTGTAAATCACTTCCATTGCACATGGAATATTACCCTTCTCTAATTAAAACCATTTGATCTTACCGTCATGTTTTAATTAAGATCTTGCTTTACGTTCTTGCCATTAGAGCTGCTTGAGCTAAAAAAAAAAAAGGAAAAAACCTAAGTCAAGAACACTTTCATAAATAAACACAGTTAATCACACACTGCTTCTAGAAGGGTCATGTTATTTAAGTGTTGAGCGAGCCAGATGTTTTGCAAAAATGCTTATGAATCCTGCAAGTATCAAGGATAAATATATGTCTGATATATATTTGCTCTTCTCTAATTTATTATTTACTATTCATTCACCCTGTTTGCAAAAAAGTTTTAGGAAATTCTCGTATGAACTATGTGACTAGCCACACATCTGGATTTTCTTTAAATCATTCTCTTTCATCTTAAATTGGATTATAATCTCAGAGGACAAAAATATTAGTTTTGTTACTGATTTTATGAGAGCAGGTGCTAATATTTTGTTTATATTAGAAAAATGATTGAAGTTGACATTTATTTATGTACCACATGCATCATAAAGATCTGATGAACTCATTTAGTCCTGTAAAATGCTGAGATCTCCATATCTTCATTGGCTTTACTGCAGAAAAAAAATCTCACTGAGCGGACCTGCAAGTAAAAAAACCTGGATTTTACATTATATTTAATCAGTTCTGGAATAATTGATACTTAAAAAAACAGTATTAAAATTACCCATGCAATAACTCCTTAACGTTGTTCTTTTGCTCAGCAGTGCAGATTGAGGCAGATAAAACCTTCAGCTCAAGCACTCTGGCCCTCCAACTCAGAGGCCATTTAATTTTGCCTGATTTGAACTAAATTGCAATTGTTTGACTGCCACAAAGCCAGTGGTGCTTGGCAAGAAGACACCAAGAGATGAATGAACCAACATTTCCATCGCGTGCTGGTTTTGGCTGGGGTAGAGCTCATTTTCTTCATAGTAGCTGGGACAGGGCTGTGTTTCGGGTTGATGCTGAAACCACCGTTGATAATTCAGGTATGTTTTTGTTATTTCTGAGCAGAGCTTACGCAGCGTCAAGGCCTTTTCTGCTGCTCACCGGCGAGTAGGCTGGGGTGCGCAAGAAGCTGGGAGGGGACACAGTTAGGACAGCTGACCCCAACTGACCAGAGGGATACCCCAGACCATATGACATCATGCTCAGCATATAAAGCGGGAGAAAGACGGAGGAAGGGGGGTATGTTCAAATTTACGTCATTTTGTCTTCCCAAGTCACCATTACATGTGATGGAGCTCAGCTTTCCTGGGGATGGCTGAACACTGCCTGCAGACGGGAAGTGGTGAATGAGTTCCTTGCTTTGCTTTGCTTGTGTGTGTGGCTTTCGCTTTACCTGTTAACCTGTCTTTATCTCAACCCACGAGTTTTCTCACTTTTACTCCTCTGATTCTCTCCTCCAGCCCACTGGGGGTGAGAGAGCAAGGGACTGTGTGAGGCTTAATTGCCAGCTGGGGTTAAACCATGACACATAGGTAATTTGTTCCAGTGATTAATCCCTTTCACTGTTTACAGCAGGTACCTGCTTTCCAATTTGAATTTGGCTTGGTTCAGCATCGCTCTGTTACAGCTCTCTCTGCTAGATAAAATAGCCATTTAAAATCTCTGATTTTCTGCTCCTGGAGGTACTTATCAAGTCACCCCTCTACCTTCCATCAAGCCATGGCTGTGCATGTGGATTTGCTCCAAGGGAAGAGCATGGAGTTAATCGAGATAGGACAGCCGTGCACAAATTAACCTGGGAGGGTGTCCTAGGAAAAAAAGCTATCTCACCTCCCGAAGAAATTACCTTCAATTGGAAACAAAGCAATATTTCCCTTGTGACAGTGGATTTCCTATGGTTCGAGGAGTTGTGTCCTGCAGTCACAACCTTTTTTCAGGGCAGGCAAACTTTTGTAGGATGCATGGACTCAGACAAAGGAAACATTCTAATCTCTTTAAACAGGAAAATGAAAGCTTTTTTTTTTTTTCTGACATTTAAATAATTTTTGCCTGTACCCTGTCCAATAGTTACCAACTTTTGCCTTAAAAAAACCCACAAAACCCAAATAAAGTCAACAAGACCAAGCAAAATTATTTGGCTGTTAATGCCACATAAACAATCAGTACTGATCTTTTGCTTCTCCTCTAAGAGTTAGGATTTTCCTTCTTGCCCAATAACTGAGAAGGACTTTATATGGAGATCCTGTTCACTACAGTGCTATATAATTTAGAGTTGGTGGTTCACCAGGATACAGTCCCCAGCTCTGTAATGTTCTTCACTTTCATGTGTGCAGCTAGGTACACAGATGCAAATATCTGCAGGCATTTTTCTTCGAACGGACCCTGTTTGTCAGACTGTTCTGCAGGATTTCCTTGTCACTATCTATCATTCTGCCAATAGTTACCCATTTTTTGGCAACCGTATCCTGTTTACTTCTACATTACTATGGAAACACTGAATTTTCTCAGCTCTAATATAGATTTCTTTGGAATCCTGCTAGAAATATTTTCATAGAGTGAAATGTTTCCTGTAAGTATTTTTTCTAATGTCCAGTTTAATCTTCATTGTTCAACTGATTTTCTGTGAAGCTATTCTTTTATTGCAGTGTTACTTCATACGTTTCAAAAGAATAAGCATAGGGGTTAAAAATAAATATCTGCACGTTATGGACTTTGTCAGAGTTTAGGCACCTGAGTGCAGACAAGACTGTGGGATTACAGAATCATCTGGTTGGAAAAGACCTTTAAGATCATCAAATCCAATGAACTCCTTTCTTTCTGATGGATTTTTTTTTCTTTTGAAATACAGTGTAAATTTTGGACCCCTCTTCTCTTCCTCTCCATCCTGATGGAGAACCGTCCTGCTCAAACTGCTTCTGAGACTTTTAGGTTGATGTACCAGATCTAATTCAGCTAAGGTGCTACTTTGGAGGTGCTTCAGTTTACGCACCATACGAACTTTGTGCTCCAAGTGGCCGGCCAGATCCGACTCAGCAGCTCTCTCTTGCCAAAAGAAGGCATCCCGACTTCCCTCCACCTCCCCTAGCCAGCTCCCAGCCACATGCTCCAGCTGTTTCCCATATGCAGGCTCTGACATCCGTCTGAGTTCTTGATGAGTCAATTCCACCCATTAAAACAGAAATAAATTATCCCAGCAAAACAGTGAATGAATTCAGGTAGACTTTGGAAGTTGAATTAGCTCACCAAAGGGTCCGATAAGCCTCTCAGTCAACAGAAGTGAATGGCTTGAAACAGAAGAAGGTGGGAAAGAGGAGAAGGGAGGAGAGAGAGGCTCAATATTGCCTCTTTGGGCAACAGAAAAGTCAGACTGCCTTACAGACGCCGTCTGCCTGCAGCCTTCGATTGCATACTTATATAACCCTCTCGGACCAAGTATTTACACGCTGCCTAATGCCGCCTGAAATGTTGTACTAGGCAGGTGTTGTAAATCTCCATGTGAGGTCATTTTAGGTATTGTAATACCTAATTTGCATACCCGAAGTAATATGTTTCAGCTCTTAATTATCCCTACCAAACTCATAATCTCATCAAAGATGACATTCCAATTTGTGAAAGATATTATTTGCATGAATTGGTACTGGCTGGTATTTCATTCTTTGAATTTCCTTGACTTAATTCCTACTTCTTTTTTGCATATTTTCCAGAACTTCATGTCACTCTGACAACCTTGAGGCTTACCAGATGATTCCACCAATCCTTTCTGAATTTTATCGCATTAGTGTTTTCTCCAGTCTTCAGGATATTTTCTGGTATTCCTGGATCTGTTAAGAATATTTTAGTAATTGAGTTATATTTCATCGAATTACTCAATGGAATAGTTGCCCAAGCCTGTTGATATAAAAAGTAGTATATGTGGTAGGAATTATTTTATGTAATATTCAGTTATTAATGAATTAAAAAACTTTTCATCTTCCTCAAGCTGAATACCCTATTCCATCATAATATCTTCCTTTTCCCTAAACAACTGCCTGTTCTTCTGAATGAATTCCAGTCTGGTTTTAAGACCTTGAAAACTTTACCCTGGGGGAGAATACAAACAAACCTTCAAAACACTCTCACAACTGAGAGAGAATGGCATTTCTCTTGGGTTTCCGTGTGATGAAAAAAAATAGTGATGGGAAATCAGAATCTCTCTTGTTTTTATGCTATACCTTACAGAAATGATTTTCCTTTGAAGGAAGAGTTCCACTGCATCAGGTCTATAAAGCATTAAGGAAAAACCAGAGGTAGGATTAGATTGTGAATAATGCCATAATGCTCAATATTTCCAAGTTAAGTCATATTACAGTTCGTTGAACTTTTCAGGTCATTGATTTTCCGTACATTCTTGTTAGGGCGGCATAATAGCGGGTCAGAAAGCCTCAAAAGAGTAAAAAAATAAAAGCAACAAAAGTAACTTAAAAGTACTGCAATAATTACAGCAATCAGCGGCCCGAGGAGCTACAAAACACTTTCATCTCCCTGGGTTTTTCAGACATTCACTACTTCAGACTATTAGAAAAAGATGGGTGCAAACAATAGTGCAGTTTTTAAATTTTTTTTGTAAAGATCATACAGCAGAATGTTGAATGACAAGCAGCAGGAAAGCTGGTTATCATAATTTGCAAACCATAATCTTTGCAAGAGAGCAGCTATATTTAAATACAGTGACTTAACCAAGAATATGGGTTTCAAAGGCAAGAAAGTAGAAAGGGTATCCTTAAAGTCCTTGGAGAACTTCAAGCATCACTTCTAAGCCCTCTCTCCCTTTCTACATTCTATCACAGTACAGGAATTCCACAACGATTTATAAAAGGAAGATTTTCAAAGGCACAAGTGGGAGTCAGGTGTCCGATTTCCATTGACTCAGGCACCCAACTCCCATTTGTATTTTCAGAAAATCCTCCCTCAGAGATGTGAAATAGAAAATAGTAAAATAACTTGTATTCTAAGGCCAGGACCACTTGCCTTAATTTTTTACATACAGTTCTATTTTGGGTTCTTTTGATTTGATATCAAAGCAAATAGAATTCTGCCTTTTAAGAAAGAAAGTCTGGATGACATTGCTGGTTTCTGTGGTTCTGTCAGGCACACAGTGGGATGTTGAGTAAGAAATCCAGTAATTCAAAGACAGCAGAGCTCTTCAGGCTGTCCTGTTATTTTGGCTTCTCAAACCAAATGTATAGTACAAAAGACGTGTAAATAAACCAACTGACACAATTCGGAGTCAACTTCAGGAAAAGACATAGACTAGGACAATCAATAACTCACCCAAAAATTTAAGCAAGTGTGAACGACGGCTTTATCCAACAGATTTTTTAAAAAGTGCCTTTTTGGGTCGCTGTTCTGTTTTTATTTTCACAAGGAAAATATTCAAAAAATATTTTCTTTTGAATTAAATACAGTTTTTTAAATTTAAAAAGTCAAATTTTTATTAGCTGCTTTTAATAAAAATACACATACTTCAGAGTTTGTAAAACATGGAAAAGAAAAAAGAAATCATGGAAATGTAGATTTACCAATTGTCTTCCTTTTTTGAAGAATTCTGCTAAATGGAGTCAAGTGTGGTATGTCTAGAGCCAAAGATGGGTTTCAGCAGTTCTCCCCCACAGTCAAAGAAGGAGTAAACATCAAGCTTTTTTCCTGAGATATGTCTTCATTAACAATAGTACACCAAAAATCCACTAAAACCACCACGTTCAGGCCAGGCCTCCTCCTATACCTTTGTTTTTTCAAGTATTTTCGTGCAAAACCATTCATCAGAAAAGGTGCAAATGTTTGTAGAGCAAATTTACTCCAACATTGCTCTCTGGTCTTGGTCCCCCAATCATTCTGTATCCATTCACTCATGTCTGGGTTTCTCCTTTGGATGGAACCAGCTACCTCCCTCCCAGGTGACACCAAGGTATAAGTCAGATGATAGGACTTTCCAGAGATTATTCCCTCTAGGAAATACGGATGAAATTGCACCTTATTTTGCTTCCTCTCCTTGCATAGTCCTTCAGAATTACTTCAGCAGGCTCATACCTCCCTCATGGCTCTCAAGCCATATTCAAGGCACAAAATACACACCCCTTGGATCATTTTACAGAAACACTGATGCGCTGCTACATGGTTGTTTCATTGTTTTAGGTGTTCAGAACTGAAAAGAAAACCCATCCTGAACCCCCCGCAAACAAATCAATAACAACTCTTAAGGCCAAGACACTTTCCCTAGATGACACTCAGGCTAAGAAGATTCTGATGTGGGAAGGCTTGACAACTTGGTCCATGTGGCTATGTGACACTGAGATGAGGACCAGAAGCTGCTCTCAGAATCAGATGACTACCCATATGCATGTAGCCTGGGAGGAGGCAGAGGTTTATGTAGCTGATCTAACTGAGCTCACCAGCAGTTGTAATTCTCCATCCTAAAAATCATAGAATGCTTTGGATTGGAAGGGACCTTCAAAAGTCATCTAGTCCAACCTCCCCTGCTGTGAGCAGGGACATCTTCAACCAGATCAGATTGCCCAGAGCCCAGTACAACTTGACCTTGAATGTATCCAGGAATGGGGCATCCACCACCTCCCTGGGCAACCTGGGCCAGTGTCTCACCACCTTCGGCATAAGAAACTTCTTCCTTATATCAAGTCTAAACCTTCCTCTTTTAGTTTGAAACCATCACCCCTTGTCCTGTTGCAATAGGCCTTGCTAAAAAGTCTGTCACCATCTTTCTACACATTTTTCAAGTACTGGAAGGCTGCAATAAGGTCTCCCCAGGCTGAGCAACTCCAACTTTCTCAGCCTGTCCTCACAAGAGAGGGGTTCCAGCCCTCTAATAATTTTTTTGTGGCCTCCTCTGGACCATCTCCAACAAGTCAATGTCCTCCTTGTGCTGAGGACTCCAGAGCAGCACTCTAGGTGAGGTCTCACCAGAGTGGAGTAGAGCAGCAGGGTCACCTCCTTCAAACTGCTGGTCACGCTTCCTGCGATGCAGCCCAAGATATGGTTGGTTTTCTGTCTGCAAGAACACATTGCTGCTAATGTCCAGCCTTTCATCCACCAGTACGCCCAAGTCTCTCTCCCCAGGGCTGCTCTCAATCCCTTCATCCCCCAGCCTGTATTGATACCAAGGATTGGCTTGGCCCAGGTGAAAGACCTTACACTTGGCCTTGTTGAACCTCGTGAGGTTCACACTGGCCCATCTGTTCCGCTTGTTCAGGAACATCCTCTGGAGATGGATCATGTCCCCTGGCATGCCAGCTGCACCACTCGTCTTGGTGTCATCTGCAAACTTGCTGAGCATGCACTTGATCCTTCTGTTTATGTCATTGGTGAAGGTATTAAACAGCACTGGTCCCGGTATGAACCCCTGAGGGACACCACTTGTCACCCATCTCCATCTGGATATCACACCATTGACAAGTAACCTCTGGATGTGACCATCCAGACAATTTCTTATGCACCAAACAGTCCACCCATCAAATCCACATTTCTCCAGTTTAGAGAGGATGTTGTGGGGGACCATGTCAAAGGCTTTACAGAAGTCCAAATAGATTACATCTGCATGTCTTCCCCTGTCCACCGATGCAGTCACTTCATTGTAGAAGGCCACTAGCTTGATCAGGCAGGACTTGCTCTTGGTGAAGACATGCTGGCTGACTCAAAATGGCTGATGTTTGCTTGCCCAAACTTGCTGTACAATCCTTCATTCTTTCCTTTATTTTTTCCTCTTCTGCCAAAGAATGCAAGAATGTAACTTTTCTCCTGACAATGCAGCAACTGGAGTCATCCCCAATGAAGGAGCCACAAGTGGAGCAAGCTGGTGCAAAAAGCTTTTCCTGGGTGAATCAATCATACCTTCAGTTCAAACAAATGTGATTAATTTGTGTGAGTCAAAACCAGGAAGGGAATCCACTCTGGGAGTGAGGAAGAGTCAGGATAATGCACATATATGCCTTCAAAATAGTCTCGATGCTTAGAAATGCCACATATGTATGTAGTCATCTCCTCTCCTCCTTGGTTTCTCTAAGGAACGCAGAGGCTACGTTTCATCGATATTAGGTCATTTCCATAAAAGATGATTCTAAGCAAAATGCGGCTGTAGTGTTTGAAAAAAATGCATTTTACCTTTGAAAAATTAGACAAATGATTTTATTTGTCACCCAGAAGCCCACTGAGATTGAAAGGAGATGGAGCGCAAAATCGTGTCTTACTACCTCTTTTGTATGGAATAAAAGCGCCAACGGAATAGAAACTTGCTTTAATTCAGATGGAGACAGGCATCAACAAGAACAAGATCAAGACAAGAAATCCCAGTGCTAAAGGTTGAAAGTCCTGAACATAAGGGAATAAACCATTAGATTCAGAAGTACATTTCAAAAGGAGAAAAGTTGCTAACAATGTCCCCCAAAACAACTTGAAATCAATGAGTGTGTCAGACAAAAGACACAATGGAAGTGATAGTGTTTTATGTATTACATTAAAACATCAACAAATATGAAATTTTTATCCACAGAAATTCATTTTTTTGTAAGGAGGAAAAAGAAAAAGAAAAAAAAGAAAAAACCCACCAGCTGTTCCCTGGCCAAGGAAACAACAGGGGCTCTTCCTCTGTAGTACAGTAAATGGCCAACTTCCCAGGGTAGTTTAGGACCCCTGCAGCCTGCAGTGTCAGCAGAGTTGGTCATTTACGAATCAGTGGGGTTTTGTTAGAAGTTTGTTTATCTTTCAAAGAAACCACCCGCCTTGCCGTTGAATTGCTTGAGCTATAAATAGAGAAGCGGTACGTCAAATTCTTTCAGAATGAAACGCAAAATATGGGTAGTGGGAAAGGTGCAGGTCATCTTATTAACAATGAGAGATAATGTTTTATTTTTATGTTGTAGAATGTGGAACAGGCAAACATCCAAAGAAGCATTCCCCACCCACCCTGTGCAAGGCCACGTTCACATGATGGGAACTCATAGGAACTTGATTTCTTTCCTTTGCTCCCATCCTTCGTTTCCATCCTTCCTTCTATATGAATAAGTCAGCCCAAACTACAATGGTAATTCTGCTGAGCCTGTTGAAAATATAGGTATTTAAATTCTTACAAAGTGAGTATGTTGCCGTCTATATGAAGTGCCTAACACTGTTTGAAACTCTAGAAAAAACCCCTCTGTTTCTAATGAGGCAATGAGTTCTATTGGCTAATCATGCTCTTTCTGCTTGTTTATTTAAACCAAAGTGCTTCTTTCCATTCATTTCACACTGCTTGCCTTTCAATTTCACAGTGCCTTCTAGTCGAGTTTGTAAAGTTGCCACTAAGGAGCCCTGCTCTAAGTCTTTCCATGGAAAGACAACAGGAAATGTTCACAGAATTCACACTCTTTTCTCACTGCAACATATCCTGGCAGATGTGTTAGTTACCATAGCAACAATTAAGACTAGCTCTTTTTTTCTTTCTTTCTTTTTTTTCTTTTTTGTTTTGTTTAAATAATAAGAACAATCAGTAGTGGTTGAAACATTTTGTAATAAATTTGTGTCTGAGTTTTAAATTATGTGATGTAAAGATCTTCCTGATGATGTGTGCTTATTAATATTCGAAAGGGTGTAAGAAAAAAACAGTCATCTGTGTGACTCGGATTATCTGTGGTTTTGTTCTCCCTCAGATGGAGGATTACATGACATTGGCCTTTTTCTGCTGATGTAAAGTAGCGGAGCTGGAAAGGGAGCAGGCTGATCCCATATACAGAAATCAGAAAAAATACAGCCTCTCAGTGTCAGTATTCTAAAGCATTTAAATGAGATTTAAAAATTCTCTTGGTTTGAAAGTTCATTATATCCATTAGGAGAAAACAGAGTGTATCTTAAACTTCATCTATCCCCACAACTGTCTTTAAAAGTCCTCCTGCTGTAAAGATCTTGAACCGCATATCAATGACAGCAATGCCAGTTTAAATCACTGCATCGGTCTCCATGAAGTTATTTCAGATTTACACTAGTGTAAGTAGGAGAAGAGTTGAAAGGTAACTTTAGCAAAATTTACCATTCTGGAGAATGATCACTTAGGAAAGAATTTTAAAAGGAGAGACTATGATCTGAATCAAGAAACCAGGCACGGATCAATGCCTTCTACAGGAATGCAAATACTGAGCAGCTACACTCAGGACACAGATCACAGGCTCCTTCAGTGTGGAAGGGACCTGGAAAGGTCTCTGGTCCTACCACATCCCAGTTACTCCAGCAGAGTTTTAACCACATCTACAGCCTGATTCCTCCTTCCGGTTTTCCTGTCTGCCTAGATCCGTGCACAGTCACTCAAGGTGGCCCCTTTTGACAGGGTCACGTTAAAGTGGCTGTTACCAACACCTCCTATACCCCGTTTACAGCCCTTCCCACCAGTTTGGCAAGACATCTGGTAGGGAAATAGATAGTCAAATAGGTACTATCTTTTGCTAGCACTCCTCATTCCTCAAAGAATTCCAGGCATTGCACCTAAAGAAAAGCTTATCTTCAGCTCTTCATTTTGATGTTTTTCTTAGAAGGAAAGAAAGTGACTTGCTAAAACTCTTTCTTGCCTTGCAGCAGAACTAATGTGAACAACCACAGAGTAATTGTATATGGATAATCCTGTGAGCGCCTGCATAAATGGAAATATGAATCTGTATTGGGATTGTGATGGAGAGGTATAGTCATTAATTAGATGCCACTATGCTTAGAGCCGGGAAGAACAAGCCATTACTGAATCTGAAGTGATCCTCGTGTTTCTTACAATAACACCATGTGGCTGAAATACTCTGCTTGTATCTAACTAATAGCTTCTGAAAAAAGAAACGACATCTTTTTTAACCTTTCCAAAACACACTCGCTAATATACTCTAATGCTTGAAAGTATATAAGGTCACCTGCAACAGCAGCCTTTACATTAAAAACAGTTGTGGCTATATACAGCAGTGAAGGGATGTACTACTTTGGGTTTTGTGTAACAAGAGTCGGTGCTTTCCAGCCCTTTGCCATTTTGACACTTGCAGCTTATACGCAGTGCTGCTTTACAGTCTGATATTCAGCATGTATTCAATGATTTAAAACAAAAAAAAAAATTAAAAAAAGAATTGATTAAAAAACTTACACGCAGCTGTCAGCAAAAGCTGGTATGTAAAGATAATCATCCTAGACACATTATGCTTCAGTCTCAATTCCCCCCATTTCCTTGCTTAGTTGCACCGGAGCAAAGTAGGCTGAAGTTTCCAGCACAGCAATACCCCCTTAGCTTGCCAGCACATCACTACTGGGTCAGCTGCTCTACATAGTCAGCAGTGGAGTTATTCCCCATAATAAAGGGGACCTGTCTTCTGTTTGCATGGCACCACAAGACATTTTCAAATCTTTCCAAGATCAAGGTCACTCTGCCATCATCTACAGTGATGATGATCCTGTCTGCTCCAGGTATGTTGCTGCAGGAAAGGCGTAGGGTCCAAGCCTTGGAGTCCTTATAGAGCTGTTTTGCCATGGAGGCGGTCATCTGAACAGGCACAGCTGCTTCTCCCTTTGCTGGTTAAAACTAACATCATAAACCAGAGAACAGGGGCAGCTCATACAGACCTCAGAGCGGAAGTGCCAACAAGTACTGGTGGCACTAGCAGTACCTTGGTTTTCTCCTATCTGCCTGTGATGCAAAATAGTTTAGTCTCTTGAGGTCAGAGATGGTTTAATGCCCGTTATATGGACTAAGCTCAGCTCCACGTTACGAGTATAGTCAGTGCAGAAGTTCAGAATGATTTATCAAAACATCCTCCTGGCTGTAAGAATCAGAAGCTCATTCAGCAACTGAGTAATTTTCTTGTGCAGTGGATGTTACAGAGGCACCTCCTCCCACCCACGCACCTGCGAGTCCCTTCAGTCACTTAACTCCGTGGTGCAGGTTTTGAACCCATAAATTCACCCTGGTGCTCAGAGTGATGTAACCTTCTCTGGAAACTTATAGATAGGCTCAGGACAGCCCTTCGGCACAAACAAAGGGAAAGAAGATATCCACACTGAAAACTTAAATTTATTTTTTAAGGCACTTTACACAACATCGCAAAGTCAGACCTAGGAGATTAGCCTGGGGAGCCAAATCTGCCTAGGACAAAAAGGTCAGTCATGAAAACTGGACAGTCATGTTGCCCCTCCTACAGAACTTTTAGCAGCTAATTGATCTGTATATACAAAATCTGTAGTCTGAACATACCTTTAACACCTTGATTAGGTTATTCTAGCACAAGGTGCTGTGTCTCCCTAGAACCAAATCCGTTCTCTTTCTCTGAGGTGGCCTGGAGGTGACTGCTAAAATTTATAGCACTAAGACTCAACTCTGGCTGCTTTATCAATGCCAGGGGAACTAATTTATGTTAAAAGTTAAGTCTGTTTGGACTTCTGTGTATGCAGCTTTTGGGCTTAATCCATGGAAATGTAGATAAACAGAATAGCACAAAAGAGAAGAACAATTAAAGATGCTGGGGCAAGGTAAAGGTGAAAATGAAAGGAAATATTTGTTAGCTATTTCTTAAAAGCTTTTAAGGAAAGTTTGTAGAAATCCTAAGTAAGAAAGAACGAAGGCAAGAAAGCAAAGCGAGCAAAGAGAAGCAACAGGAGAAATGGGGGCTGGGCATCACTTTTTCTCAGTCAAGCTATTACTGTCTCTCTGTGTCAAAAGGACTGAAAGAATAAAAGTAAATGTCAGGTCAGTCATGCTGATTTCTGTCTATCACAGGTATTTTTCTGGTCTTTATTATCATGGTATCATAACACTTTCCCATCTAACTATTTATCCTCACGACACATCCCTGAGGTAGGGCACTGCTATCATTTCTATCATACAGCTGGAGTGAGGCTCGGGTAATGGAGCAGATTCTTAGCTAGCATAAATTGTCACAGCTCCATTAACTCCGGTATGAAAGGACTTCGATGGAGTTTAGGATCTGCCACTAAATGAATCTTCCTTTTCCCTGGAAGCCACAGCAGAGCGGGGAAGCAAGCCCCCAGGTTTTCCAGGCTCTTAGCTACTGCTTTACCCAGAAAACCATCCTGCTGCTGTTTGGATAATCTGTGATCTTTGGGTCAAGCCACGCTGGCTTTATTTTTGCAAAGAAAGTCCATGATGACCACATGGTATTATTCACATACAGCCTGCAGAACAGCTCGTTGGGTGGTACAGATTATGCGTTACAGAAAGGCTGACAGTACAGGTATGTGCCATGCACGCCCTCCTATCTGATGTTAGAGAACTAAAAGAATGAAGCTTGCATGGAGCTGTCAAGCCTCAGTCAGTGTGGGATGGAAAATATAAGGAGCACAAAAAAGTGTGCAAACACACAGAGATTCTGAAGTGGAATTAAAATGGGATGTACTCAGAAAGTTTGAATAACAGCACGCAAATTATTTACTCTCCTCCAGCCTAATTCAGACAAATCAACAAGGCAAGAAAATTGGAAGGAGAAAAGGTGGTAAGCTGTGTTTCTCATAATACAGGTGTCTCAACTCTAATGAGTCTACAGGATTCGAGTCGGTATCATGAGTATCACCAGGAGTGATTATAGCTTGTAAAAGCAGACCAGAAAGAGATGTGCCTGTGTGTGTCTTGGGCTGTAATTAAAGCCATAAGCCATCAGCAGCAAAGAGGCCAGCTGCAGCATTTCAAACCTTTCCTACCCGAGCATTAAAAATAGATTGTGGCACAATAATAATAAAAAATTGTGTGCCCAAAATAATTCCAATAATAATAATAAAAAAATTTGCACATTTGATAGCTGTAATTGATTTATCTTCTAGATATGAATAAATGACCCAGGCTAAATGCCAGTTCCTTGCAAGGAATTTCATTTAAGCTTCAGTGAATTGAAAGGCTCAACCAGACTCAACATTTCCAACTTCCTAGCAAGTAGCAGAAAATCTACCTGACAGTTGCCATGGAAACACGAACAGGAAGAGCTAACCACCAGCCTATAAATCCACAGAGAAACCTTTCTTAATTGGAAGGCCTTTAACCCACACATTTTTCTCATAGCTGCAGAGCTTATTTCTAAAGAGATTATTAAATTCCTCAATTGACTTATGAAGGATGCTTCCCACTATATTACTGTGCTCTGGGTTGCTCATTCTTTATATCTGTTTCCAAAATTACAAAGCAGAGCAAGGATGATAAAAGTTAACACAGATGTTTCAATGAAAAATCCATATGATGTTCTGAAAATAACTTCAGTGGCAATGCTCTACTACTACAAAAAAACCACAAAAAAAAACCCAAAACCAAAAAACCCCCCCAAACCCCCAACAAAACCCATTGAAAAAAACCACAAACACACAAAAACAAACAAAAAAAGAAACCCAGACAACCCAAGTTCAAGAATTGAAATGACATTAAAGAGATCAGATATTCCAACATTCTTTGCTTTGGGTTCTGTGGAAGATTTTTTTTTTTAATAGGGAAAACTTCCACTGAGATGATAAAACTGAAACTGAGAAATAATTGTTTAGATCTATAAATGTTAATTGTATGTGACCCCACACATACATGCACACACATGTTCTTACAGTAGTCGTATATGTGCAATAGAGTGTGATTTATAAAGAAAACAAGAATTGAGATTTGCTCATGATTACATCTTCTTCAACATGTTGAAAACTTCCTCAAAGTTTTATTTTCTGATTTAAGAAACCATTTTTCCACATTACGTAGCTTCTGTGCCTTTGTTTCCTGCATTGCCGTTTTCCTGACCAGGAGTGGTTGACCTTCTCTGAATGCTGGCAGCTACTCTGGGGCTGAGGCTGTGCCTCGCAGGGTGCACAGCATCTCCCACCGTGCAGCCCAACAAGTACAATCGTGGAGAGCTTAACCAACAGCCTGCCTGTCCACAGCGTGCACCTTCCCATACTCAGCCTCGGGTTTTCCCCTTTGGGTTAATGCTGTGGTGCAAAGAGCAGCCATGACTGCAGCACCTATAGACAACCTTTGCTTTTGATTAACCAGCTCAGGTACAGTGGAGCTCTGTAACTACAGAGCTCAGAGTTTTGGTTTAATGCTGGGGGGCAAAGACCAGCCATGACTGCAGCACCTATAGACAACCTTTGCTTTTGATTAACCAGCTCAGGTACAGTGGAGCTCTGTAACTACAGAGCTCAGAGCAAACCAAACGCCCATGCACGTACCCAGCACCATGGCCAAGCTGATATTGTGTTTGTTGATTTGCAGACTCCCCACATCTGGTGTATGAGTTAAGGCAGTTTAAAGTAAGCGTGGGTTTGCTTGGACACTCACGTGGTATGGCCACGGTCAGCATTTCAATACAAGCAGTTGGTGAGCAATCTCCATTGTAAAATCAGCAGGTGGGGGTTGGTCTCTTCTCCCATGTGACAAGTGACAGGACAAGAGGAAATGGCCTTCAGTTGCACCAGGGGAGATCTAGGTTAGATATCAGGAAGAACTTCCTTACAGAGAGGGTTGTGAAGCATTGGAACAGGCTGCCCAAGTGGTTGGTGGAGTCCCCATCGCTGGACGAGTTTAAGACACATGTGGATGTGGTGTTGAGGGACATGGTTTAGGGAACCTGGCAGTGCAGGGTGAATGGTTGGACTTGATGATCTCAAGAGTCTCTTCCAACCAGATGATTCTGTGATCACTTTCAAGAAGTTCAGCTGCCTCCTGCAGTTCCATGCATTTCTCTTCTCCCATCCTCTCCTCACTAGGGAGACACTGATCAAATGTAGGGATTATTTGTTGGGTTTTTATCTAGGAAGTCAAAGATTTGTTTTATTTGTTAAACTTACACCACATTGATTTTTTCATTCCTCAGCTCTAAATTCTGAGAATAGAAGAAAAAATAAGAGTTTGAATTATGTGCCAAGGACATATTCTTACT
>NW_010392390.1:73066-74586 GCF_000710305.1 Buceros rhinoceros silvestris | reverse complement strand
AAGAGGGAGAAAAGCCTCCTCGACCCTTTTTTTGTTTTTTTTTTTTTTTCTTTTGGTCTTTTAAAAGCCTGTCTAGAATTTGGATGAGATAATCCAGTCCTTGTTCCTCCAGTAGAGCGCATCTGTCTGAAAAGCTGTAGGACAGTGCTAGCACTCACAGATACTCTTTCAAGGTGGCCCCCATGCCAAAAAACCTACCGTAGCAGTATGAAATGGGATCCGGCACCATGTCAGAGCGAGATGTTCACCTCCATCATACCCTGGCTCCCCATACAAACAGAATTCTGCTTTGAAGCCTGAAATTCTGGAAGATCGCACTGTTGCGCCCATCAGAAAAGGAAGAAGGTGAGGTCAGCCCTGTTGACTGCATAACTGGTGCAGCCCTCCTTGTGGAAAACCTCTGCATTGAGGAAAGTGTCTATACTCCAAGGGATGGCTTATATCTTCATACTGATGAGCCTTTACACGGCATCTCAGCACCTATATAGGACAGAAATGTGGATGCCCCAAAGAAAAAAACAGCAGTGGACTCTTGTTTCCCTTTGCCCTCTGAGATAGTCCTAGAAGAAATCTGAGTTATCCAGAAATCATCCTGAGACCTTGGATTGGGTGGTTACTGACGGAGCAGAATCTCCTTCAGAAAGGGTCACATAGGAGATACTCAAAGTACTTAACAGTCAGAGGGAAACTGCTATCACTGCAATGTTTCCACACCTCCTTGTCAAATCACCTCAATTTCAGCTTGTCTTGTCTTGCTCCTCCTACCTTTCTCTAGCCCTGAGCCTCTCTTGAATCCCTACAGCAAGTCATAACAAATAAAACTTGCCAGCAGTCTGTACAATAATAGCCAAATGGGTCTACCCGATGGAAAAAAATGACGCGTATTTTCACTTGTGGTATGCAAGGTTTTGAATGGATGTTTTATGTGATAAAGGATTAAAACATTACCCTGTTTCCCTGCCAGCCTTAAATGAAACCCTGAACACTTCACGTGATGTTACCGTATTGCTTACGTGAACGGGATGGGCTGAATTTCATTTCCTAGTGCCAAGCAACATGGTGTAAATACTTTAGAGTAAATTAACATAATGAACAATATATTCTATTGCCTGAATTATTGTTTTCCTCCCCTCCCCATATCATTGTTGTTATTAGAATTGTTATCAGACTGTGAAAGAATCTCTCAAGGGACAAGCTTGCTTTACTTAACTGCAGCTTCTCCAAGTCCACGAAGCTGGCAACTGCAAGTCCATGATTAGCTTAATAAAAGTTAAAGGAAAACGATAAAATGAATGGAAAATATTAAAGGTGCTGAGAAACAAACCCCATAATTGGCTGGTTGTACCCCAGCTAGAAAGCACCTGCTCCCTGCAGCATCCTAAATTGTTTGCAAAGACTGCAGAATTCTGCAGTAAAATCCACAGCCATGTAGTCTCCATGCCTACAGGGATCTGCAATACCCCAGGGAGTTTTTAAGGGTTTTTTAAAGTGACTTAACTTTTATTTTTATCACCCCTCTT
>NW_010392390.1:48550-72972 GCF_000710305.1 Buceros rhinoceros silvestris | reverse complement strand
TCCCTAGCTGTCTGTCTCATTCTCAAATCTGGGTGGCATGTTCAGCAGATTGCTGTCTTCTGTTGCTATCTGCACACCTGCTTCTGCTGCACAGGATACAGGGACTTCACCAACGTTAAAGAACTCTCTTCCAAAGAGCTTTCCCACAAAGGGCCAGACTCTCAGGCCATCTGACACCCTGGAACTATTCATTTCATTTCATTTCATTTTCAAGCAGTGGGAAGGTCTTGATATTTCCTAGGCTATTTCCTAGCCACAAACCGCAGTGAATTATTGATCTTGCAGATGTTATTGAAAGAAAAGCATGTCCATACACTCCCTTTGGCCACATATGGTTACTTGGCTTATATCCACCTCTGCAGCACCAGCCAACATATGGTGGTGATCGCTATTTTGCCCCAGATTAGTAAGGAAGACCAAGCAACTTCATGTTTTCTCTGTAAAACTGAATAATAAAAATCCTGTGTTGGGTGCTCTTTGATGGCAGGGGCTGAAATGTCAGTGTTTGCTCTCATCTGAATCTCCCCGCGCCTAGTTTAAAACCATCACCTCTTGTCCTGCTAAAAATTCTCTATCCATCTTTCTCACAGGCCCCTTCAAGTACTGAAAGGCCACAATAAGTTCTCACCTGAGCCTTCTCTTCTCTAGGCTGAACAATTCCCACTTTCTCAGCCTGTCCTCACAGCAGAGGGGTTTCAGCTCTCTGATCATTTTTATAGAGTCCTCTGGACCCTCTCAAACGGGTCCACACTGATCACTCCAGAGCTGGATGCAGTACTCCAGGTGATATCTCCCCAGAGTGGAGCAAACAATAGGATAGTATAAAAGCCGATAATATGAAGAAACACTAGATATTAATGAGAAAATAGTCACTCAGGAGAGGGCAGATGGACTAAGAGAACACAAAGTTTGGAGCTTAGTAATCATTTAGACAGGCTTTGAAAAGTCAAAGGTCAATGAAGTGCATTAAAACCAGGAGAACAAGAGGAACACTGAGCATTTTCTCCTAAAGTTACAAAAGATGCCCCTGAAGTATAAGATGCTGCACCATGTAAGTACGCAACTTGGAGGAAGAGATGGAAAAAAGCTATTTTCTCCTTTTGGAGCTCTGTAGCGCTCCTCCGTTTTATTCCCTGCTTTCTGAATGCTTTCAAGTGATCCGTCTAAGGAAATCAATGGCTATTGACAGGCTCTGTAATTACATTTACAAGCCAAGATGCCTAGCCCTCTGCCACTTATTTAAGTGATTACATACCTTCTAACCTGTTCTGCTAATGATCACCAATGCATGGATCTGAGCCAAAACTCAAATCACCTCTCAAAACACTCACTTGCATTTCAACGAGAAAATCCTGTGTCTTAGGATCTTCGTATTGTTTTCGAGAGAGAAAAAATGCTCAACACAACTGGGTGAAAAATGCTGCCGATTGCCACAAAATTTTCCTCCAAATTCTTGCTGAATTTGCTACGTGGGTTTGGTTGGGATGTAGGAGTTTGAACTGGGTTCAAAAATCAAGGGGTAGTCAGCCTTCTTTTTCTCTAATAGATTTGTCTGTGGTTGGGATAAATAAATAGCAGGGAAAACAATATTTAGATAAAAATTTTCCACACATTTCCTTCCACTCAGAATATTGCCTGAAGCACCAGATGTGTATTTCTTTGGAAGTGCTATCGCGGCTGTCATTGTTGAGGCCATTTTGAGTTGAATGAAGCACTTTAAATAGTTCCTTAAACAAAGAAAAACAAGATACTCTTTGGTTATTAGGACACTGAACCAGAAGTTGGGACAAAGCTTTCAGTTTTTATTCCATTAAATGTTTAAATTTTGTAGATGAAATGAAACAGCTTCAGCAGATACATGCCCAGTACATCAGAGTTAATGGCTGAGTTACACTCTGCTGCACGTTGGGGCGTGGAACCCCGTAAGAAGAACAGTGAGTTGGTACCTCTGGCAGCCGGCCACTCTGTCTTTGGACAGCAGAATTGTCATACGCCAGTCATCAGCTTTGTCGCAGGATCACAGCATTGTAGAATGGCAGGGGTGGGAAGGGATCTGGAGATCATCTAATCCAACCTCCCTGATAGAGCAGGGTCACTTAGAGCACATTGCACGGGATCATGTCCAGGTGGGTTTTGAATCTCTCCAGAGAAAGAGACTCCACAACCTCTCTGGGCAGCCTAGGTCAGGGCTCTGCCACCCTCAAAGGAAAGAAGTTTTTCCTCATATTCTGTTTGTGCTTATTGCCCCTTGTTCTGTCACTGGGCACCACTGAAAAGAGACTAGCCCTATCTTCTTGATACCTGCCCTTTAGTTATTTATAAGCATTGATCAGATCCCCTCTCAGTCTTCTCCAGGCTAAACAGACCCAGGTCCCTCAGCCTTTCCCCATAAGAGAGACGCTCCATTCCCCTAATTATCTCCACAGCCTCCACTAGACTCTCTCCAGTAGTTCCCTGTTTCTCTTGAACCGGGGAGCCCAGAACTGGGCACAAAACTCCAGATGTGGCCTCACAAGGGGCAGAGCAGAGGGGGAGGAGAACCTCCCTTGAGCTGCTGGTCACCTTGTTCCTAATGCACCCCAGGAGACCGCTGGCCTTCTTGGCCACAAGGGCAAATTGCTGGCTCGTGGTTAACTTGTTGTCCACCAGAACTGCCAGGTCCTTCTCTGTGGAGCTGCTTTCCAGCCGGTCACTCCCGAACCTGCACTGGTGCAATCCTATGCTTGTCTATCTAGTTCAGTGCATTTTGTCAAATTAGGTGATTTACTGGGAAGAAAAAAACTGAGAAAACAAATCTGGTCTGCATTAACTTTTAAACCGTCATCTCTCTTTTTAGCAGCAAACATTCAAACCTTTGGATAAGTTTTGTATTTGTTCATAGAAAAAAAAGTATATGCTCCCAATATCTATTCATGTTCTATTGACAAAGCTTCCAAAACCTCTTTCAAAATGTGTGCATGAAAACTCCATTCCTGCATGATCCTCAGGTAAGGTGGCTTTTCTACTGATCGCTGCCCATCTGAAACCCATTAACTTCACCTAGAACTAATGGAAATACACTAAACACCAAGTGTTTTTATCTCTGTCAGTAGGAAGAGTGAAGCCTCTGCAACAGATGATCAGAGAAGCACAAATATCCTGAATACCTGGTAGCTTCTGCTACCAGAAATAGTTCCTGCACTACCTAGCAACTGCTACTAAAGCTCTTTCTGCTCAGTAGCTCTTACTACCTAAGAGCATCTGTTGCTCAATTTGCAGACTGCTGACTTCACTTGCCACAAGTGAAGATACTGTGTAGTGAGAAAAATAAATGATTAGATGCTTTTGGGGTTCATTAGGCTTTATTTGCTTTCCTGTGTGTAGCCTTTTGTAGAATTCCAAAGAAAGATTGTTCTGACTTTGTTTTTATTTCTTTAAAAAGTGTTATAATTTTAAACAGACAGAATTGCTTCAAAGAGATTCTAAATTTTTAAGAGAATTCAAAACAGTTTCATGAAGCCAGAGGAGTACAAAACCAATTCATGTATCTGCAACTCCCCCCATTGCAATCACTGTGTGCTGCCAATAAGTCACAGGTGTCCACAGGCCCTAAGCAGGTGGAAGAAACAAAATGTGACATGTTTGAGGTGTGCAAGCCTGAGTGTGTGTGCCTATACATTTGGTAAGTCTACTTGTCTTTTCAGAGACCTGCAAGACTGAAAGAAAACCACCTTTGCCATAAACTCAAAAAGAACATGCTGTTATAAAGGAGGCTCTGCGGACTCTGCAACTAAGCTTTCAGTCTCTCACAAATAAGTATTTTGTGCTTGCTTTTCCCTCTGTTGGTGAATGTGACAAGGTAGAGAGATAAGGGGGGTTAACTGTCTGCTCTGATACTTGAACACATTGTAAGTGGAGGCAGATGCAAAAGTGATGGTGAGAAGGGATGGTTGAGAAAAAAAAAATACAGAAGGGGACAAAGGGTGCAGTATAACTCTTTTCAAAGCTGGTGGACATCTTACTACTCACTACAGCGAGTGCAGGATTTAACCCCAAACTTGCTGGTGGAGTAAGTCCCTCTTCAACATCATTAATACATTGTTCTTCATTAAATGCCTCTGAGTTGCTGATGGGATCCTGTGTGCTGTGAGGGCAGCCTTCAGCTGTGCCTGGAGCCAGGCTGGCATATCTGGCTTCTACATGGAGACTAAAGATGATCAGAAGTTTTGCCTTGGAGGCTGTCTTTAATAGAAAACTAGATGGTCCAGGGACCATTCCGGTATTTATCTGAACTTACTCCTTCTATTTGCAGCAGGATGGATATATGAAAGCTATGTACTAAAAATGATACCTGCCTAAGTTATGCCCTGTACCAAGCTTGGGCATTGATTGGGAGAAAGAGATTTGGACCAGATCAAAATCATTCCAGAGACTGTGCTGAGAATTTAACAGGAAGGATGATGTTTGAAATGTGAGTGGTTGTCTTGTGCACTGTCCTGTTCACTTTAACGGTATGGATATAGCCAGAGTATCTCTCTTCCCTGTCATATAGAATTATGTAAAGATATGATCTTCTTCTGTCTTGCATTGCTTATAAGAGATTGAAGAACTGGAAATGTAACCGTCCTTTTCCCCAGGTCATCAGCCATTGGCACTGACCGGAAAAGCAAAATGAAAGCAAAAAAAAAAAAAAAAAAAGGTAGCAAATTAAAAGGTGGAAAAGCCCTCTTCATTATTTAATCTAAAATGTGCTTTGTTTCAGACTGAGGAAAAAGTAATGTTTTGAATTAATGTGTTTTAGAAAAAAAAAAATCACCACAGTTTGGACAACTAAAAAAATTTGTTATTTATGTAATGTCTTTGTATTATTTTCTTTGGAATTAAGTCAAACAAGCTGAGCTGAATTTATAGACTACCTGGACTGTACTAAAACAGTGAAAAGAATTTTGGACTAAACTATTCTCCATCTTACACACAAAATTATATTGCCTGAAAATTGGAAATAGTACTATTTCAATAACATATTTTTATGTTATGCTGTCTGACCAGAGTTGAAGGCCACCTCAAATGCAAGTTAAATGTTAATGCATTTTTTCTTTGCACGTTTGCTTTCTGAACATTTACAGAGGAGCTGGGTTTTTTTACATCTCAATGATAGGTTGAACCATTTTCAAAGAAAATAAATAAAATCCATTAAGAACGTCACATGCTTGTATAGATTGTTTGTTTTACGGTGCACACTGTGGCCAGGGGGAAGAAGAGACGGGACGCAGTCATTGTGAGCCTGCATTTTGCTGGCTAGTTTCCATAGTAGGTATGCACTTATTCCTTTGGAAACTCCACTTTGATTAGGAGAAAATCCTTTCCTGCAGTTTGAATATAAGGCTTTGTGTCATGCTATGTCTTATTCTACTTTATATGTATTGCCTCTTGTTGAGATCTTCCATCCTGTTCACCTCTTGCAGATATTCCTGTTGCATCCCTATTTCTCGTGTCAGTTTGGACCATCCCATTAAGGTGTTGGCTCAGAGATAATCTCTCAGGGTTCCCTTGAGATGTTTGAAGTTCTTTCCCGGTCAATCAGAGATGATATTCTCATATATTAGACTCTCACCACCTCCAGCTACTCCAGCTTGGGTTGCTTTGTTACTCACTAACACATCCCTCTGGTCAGATATGCTTTACCCTATGGCAAAAACAAACAAACAAACAAAAATGCTTTGAAATGAGTGAAGGAGAAGGTTGTTTTTTTCACCAGTTCTCAAAGATGTTCACCTCCCCTCTGAATAACTTTGTCTCATGGTCATGACAGATTTAACGCAGATGCACAGACGAGCTCAAAATAGGAGAGTAACACTCAGCTGGGGGAAAACTCTGACACCAGTCTGAATTCCTAAGAATTTTTCCCTTACAGAAAGCACCAATGTTGCACTCTCTTTACATCAGTCTAGTTGTAAATCTCGATAGCCAATACTATAGGCTGGTCTTCCTCCCTTAGAAACACCAAGTCACACTACAATCACCCACTGGGTCCAGAGCTTGTCGAGAAGTTTCTGCTAAGTAAACAAATGAACTTAGCTGTTTGACTTTGTTCTGGGTGTATTTTCTTATTACTATTTTAATTACTAATTTGTTCTTATTGTATTAGATTGTATTTTCCATCATGCATGTTGCAAGGTTGTCTCTGTAATGAACTAACCTGCAGCACATGCAGAGGACATCTGCTGAATTTCAAAGTCAGATCTGTTGGGAACTTTGTTTTTTGCTGTGTACATGGACAGTAAATATGCCTGCTCTTTTGGTATGGAAATCACCTTCAGACTGTACCATCAATATTCATCCCATATCACACCAATTAACAAACTCTGAATAATTGGGAACTAAACATGAATGCATGAAGGACCACGATCATCTAGGTAGCTACTAATAAGGACATGTTTGAAGTAATCACACACAAATTTAATTTTAATGTGGTTGTTTTGTTTTGTTTTACCAGAAAGATGTCTCGATGTTAATTAAACAATTTAGCCAATATTTGTTTTAGAAGTATAACTGTTTTAAAAACCTGCCTTTACTCGCAAGCACAGATTTTTCAACTGAGAATTCTTGATATTGTTAGCATCATGGTCTCTAAATAAACTGATGTTTAAAATACCTTTTATACGTCTCAATATAATCAAAATGATGCTTGGTACTTCAAAGAGCTAGTCTTCTGCTTAGATAGCACTGTACAAGCAAAAAGCATGAAAATTGCTAAGCAAACCTAAAACCCTCCAAAAATTGCTTGCCTGTGCACTTTCTTTGTATTTTCATTTCACAACAGGATCTGCTTTGGAATTAGAAAGAGAAAACATGGAAATAACTTGGAAAGTGATTTCTTGTAGATTTTTTAGATCCTTGAGGAAAGTCCAGCTCTAAGCTAGATCCAAGAATTATCAAATTTGATACAAGAAGGTCAGCCAGTCTAAACTGATGTCACGTTTTCCAGACTCCTAACTGATGCTCAGTACAGTTCGTACTATAACATGTTTGAGGCAGGCAGTTCTGCACATCGCGTTGCATTTCTTCACCCAGCACTACCTTCAAATAATCTTTCTTTAAATAAATATTCCAGTGTAAAAATTATTTATCACAGTTATTTAAGTGACCGGTATTTCCCATGTTTAATCAGTTTCATATTTAAGCAATGAATAGGTTTCAGCTCTGGCCTTAAAGCGAGCATCACCACCTCTCTCAGTTTTACCGCGAGTTGTACAAGGTATTTTTAACGGCACAACGGATTCAACAGACTGTATGAGAGTTGCAGTTTCTGAGGTTTTTTTTCTCTCTCTCTTTCTCTTTTTTTTAATGACTGTTTCTAACCTACAATTTGGGATTTGAAGCTTTGATTTGTTTAGGTTTATATCTTATTTCATATCATTATTTAATTTTACTTCATTTTATTTTTTGACTGCCTCTTTTTTTTTTTTTTTGGTATTCCAGCTGCACTAGTTTTAAAGAAGTTACCCTAAAAAGACAAAGCTTTTCCAATCAGAACCTGCTCAAATATTGCAGTTTTCTCTGTTCCAGCTTTGCAAAGCGGGAATACTTAGGGGTCTGCTTTCCCAAATTGCCGTAATATTTGATTACTTACAAGTGAGCTTTGAAAGAGCTCACAACGGTTCTTTTCTAACACTGCCAGTTGCTAATACTTTGCTGTCAGAGATGTTTGGTTCATACTGAACTAAATCCCCAGCACTGACCTAAAGCTTACAATACTTGTCCCTACCGTTGCTGGATTTAGGAGTACATAATTAAGCCAGAAAACTGAGTAAGCTTCACAAATTTGGGAAATACTGACTTCCCAAGTAAAACGAAACTTTGGAAAGAGAGATATTTTTGTTCAAAATAGAGGAGGAGTCTTTTTGAAGTTTTTCTTGACTGATCTTAAACTAATGAGTCAAACATATAACCATATAACGGACATGTTTTGTCAGGTTGCTTTAAAAGAGATCAGATAGTGACCAGCGTCAAAGCTCCAGAGCTGCGAGGAAGCGCAGCTGGAAGATGCAGATTTAGACTTTGGGAAAGTGCTATCAGGATGCACCAGGCTGCAGGAATACTCAAGGCAGAATGAGAATGTTAAAAGGAAAACAAGTTGCAGCTACTCTGGACAGACTGACCAGAAGGAGAGGAAGCTGAGAAGCAGGAGGTCACAGCAAAGTGTGGAGTTCGGAAGAGAGGCTGTAGAATAAACAGCAAGAAAATGTCAAAGAAGAAAAGGTGCTTGAGAAGTGGGAACATGTACAGACCCAGACAACATCCAGCATTTATAAATAAAACCAACCATTTTGCAAGAGTTTTCAGCCCAGAATAGCAGGAACATAAAAGAACATCTCACGACTCACTGATCAGGAGAGCAGAGAGTGACGAGGTTTGCAGGGACAGGTAGTACCCTTCAGCGCACCAGCCTAGACAGTCAGAAAACCAGGCAAGTTCTCGCCTGGTGTGCCTTCTTCCAGGGGTCAGAGCAGACAGCAATGGAGGAGTTCTGCAGGGGGGTTGCCTGAAAATCGCTAAAGCAAAGAATGATTATTTTTTTTCATTAAAAAATAATGAAATGCTTATAAATTATAAACTAAGCATAGATCACTTGGAAAAAAATGAATGGAAAATGTAAATACATAGAGGAAATACAAGTATAATTGATAAGGCATAGCACGAAACTAATTCTGAGTAAAGGATTACGTGATGTGAGTTTATCTTTAACTGGAACTGATCACGCCTGTTAGAGTTACAGGAATACAAAGGCAATATTTGGTTTAAGAACACATTCAGCTTAGGTTTGATTCAGAGAGAGTACAGATCGAAGAAACCTAGAAAATGTAATAATGTAAATACAGGAAACAATTATCCAACCTCAGAAATAATGTGGAATAAATTTGCAGGGACTGCAGCAAACGATGAGACATTGCAGAAAATCTTCAAGGCTATCAGTGTAGGACGGCATGGGAATTGCAAAATATATCCACTGCATCTTTCTCATTTAAATGAGAATTTTCTGTAGCTGATGATGTAGTACTTAAAAGTTCTGGATCACAGGCTCCAAAATATGCTAAACTGACATGAATCATGATTATGGAGAAGGGTAAAAGAAGAAATGATATGTTGAGCCATGGATTGTTAAGGTATGTAATTAAATGCTCCTCCCCACAAACGCAAAGAAGTCTGGAGGCACCAGGTCAGGTGGGGGAAATGCCAGTACTTTATTCAGAGAAAGAACCCCCTGCCCTGGCTCCTCCGAGGGATGTCCCCAGAGAACTTCACCCCTGTGGCCGGGGGGTGACATTCATCATGAGTCAACAGGAGTAGCTTCTGGATCACCTTGCAGACCAGTGGGGTTTACTGCCCTGGGGCGTGGAAGTCACTATCCAATGCAGGAGCAGGGCATCTTGGGGTTGTGCAAGACTTATCATGGGATGGTAAACGCCACTTAAACACTGAGTTACTATTCCCACTAACGCGAGGTTTTATTACTGAGAAGCCTAAGATCAAATTAAGTCACAGGCAGAATTAGAGCTGCATCTAACGGTGTATTACACAAATATCTATAATTGGGATGGTCAGCAGTTTCATGGAGCGGACTTCAAAGCATCAGGGAAATATGGTTTTAAAAGTGGAATGAGCCACCCGAATATATTTATTAAAATGTATGGCAAAAAAAAGAGTTATATTTAGAGTGTTTCTAATTAAGTTTGAGATCTCAAAGAGATCTGTAATTTGTTCGTACAAACTCAGACTTTAAACACTGCAACGAAAGATTGTTTTGCAAAAAAAAGCACAGCTTTTCCTGGTTTCTTCCCACCTGCAGCAGGAGGCAGAGCAGGTCTTTTGCATGAAAAAGCACTGATAAAAGGACACACTGAACCCTTATTACTGCCAGTGTTGATGCCTATGGGGTGCAGCTGGCGTGCAGAGTGGTACCCTGAGATTTCAGAAAGGTAGTTTCTCTACACTCTCATGAACTACTTGAGTCATCAGCATTCCCTCTGCAGACCCTGAAGGACAGTATCAGGAAATGAGCCAAGTCTAAGATATGAAGCAGGAACCTGCAGAGGTATCACCTGAAAATAAATTAAAATGTGATTGTGAAAAACCACTAAATATCAGAGAGGAACAACAATGGAAAGAGGAGCAGAAGTGCGATTCTCAAAGGCCCAACCAGAACCAGTCCTGACACACTTACCAATGACTGCTGAGTCTGTGCTGTAAGAAACTGGAATTCTGAATATTTACCTACTATAAAACAAAACCAAAAGAAGATAGGAATGTAGTGAAAATGACATTGTCCCTCAGAGCTGAGCTGTGGGAACAGATGTGAGATCATAACATAGATTAAAAAAAACCAAAACAAATAAACACCTTTTGGTGTTATAAATCCCTCATAAACTCTTCATCTTAAGAAACCTTGGCCGTGCATGGGCCAATTTTATTTAATCCTAAAGGTGATGTAAGTTGGTTCTCGCCAGGAATACTCTGGTTTAATGTAATTTTGAAAACAAACCTTCTGACTAGGAGAAATATGTAATCACAGTCTCCCTGAAAACAAGGCATGGTCACCAGTTTGGCAAGTGGGCAGCTCTCTTGAGCCATAATTTTTTTTGGCATCTAGTAAGAAAAAAAAATATGATGAAAAAATATGTCAAAAAACCATCTTAAAAACAGCACCGTGAGGGTGGAGGGTAAAGTTTTAACAGCAGGATAAGAAACTGGAATATTAAAGTGAATGACATATGAGCACGTGGATGGAGGAAGAGGAGCTCTCAGACAGTTAATAAGTAAAGATACATGGTAAAATGGAGAAAATCAATGCTCTGCTTTATTTTTTGATGTGAAGGTGAAACAAAGCTGCTCTAAAGTAGCTGAGAGGCCATTGGTCTCTAGCTGCTCTGTGCTTGGCATAAAATAGAGAAAACAGTGACAGGGCTTGGCTGTGGTATTTGATGTCGTAATAGCTCAGAATCTTCTTAGCCACAGAAGACTGAACATTAGTCTTATTTTCATTCCTTTTTGTCCTTCCTTGAAGTCTTTTCCCCCTTGCTGAGATTAAATAGACCGTAGACCAGAACAGCCACATGAGCCCTCCTCTCACCCCACTCCCTTAGAACAAGCCATTCTGAATTAAATGGCACCAACGGCCAAACCTCGGCTGGCTTGGATTGTGAAAAAAGAATTTCTCCCAAGGTGAAGCCTTTGCAAACCCAAATTGTTACATCAAGCCAACAACTATTTTCTCTCTCTGGCCACCCTTTCATGCTAGTGCCTCTCGGTCCCACCTTCTCCCCTTGAAAGGCTCAAACAAAAGGGTTGGAAGAACATGTCATTTCTAGAAAACCTGGCAGAAATATTAAAAGGGGAGGATTCTGGCAGCTCTGGTGCCTCCCATTTCCAACCCTCCCACTTTTGTGTTCCTCTCCCAGCCTGTCAGATCACACAGGAGACAACAACAAAGAAGAAGGAGTTTTCCACCCCGCTATGACACCTTCCCTGTCACCGTTGCAGGAAGAGGTTATTAGAGTGAGAAATCATGCAAACCCAAATCAGCCAAACAAAGCTATAAAAAGACATCAGAGACAACAAAATGGGGAGGGGAAAGGGTAGGGGAAAGTTAAATAGCCTATTGTCCGAATGAGAAAAGAAAACAGATAAAATCACAACACGGAGAGAATAAAAAAAGACTCAAGCAGGGAGATGCTTACAGAGCCTCGACAAACAAAGAAATCTATAAAGGCACACAGAAATCCAGTCTTTGCGTTTCTAGTCCCGTTTCATTTCACCCTGTTTTGAGGACTGTACTGAATTTAGCAAGGTACTGAGTACCTGGCTTCATTTTTTCTCCCTGCAAAGTAAGAATTAGCAGTGGAGGGAGGAAAGATAATGAGCTAATCTAAATGAATACTGTGCCTTGGTTTCAATGGCTGCAGCTATGCTAATGAATGAAATGGACCTAAAATCTTACATGTGGGTGAAGCAAGTGCTGGTATTGATATGATTAAACTCACTGCGTTTCCCAAAGCAGGATGGTCACATTCAGATTTCTTACTTGGTTCTGTCTCTGCCGTAGCTTAGCCCCAGCCAGCAACTAATGCAGCCACTTGCTCACTCTTCCCCCTCTCCAGTGGGATGGGGAGGAAAATAGGAAAAAAAAAAAAAGGTAAAACTTGTGGGTTAAGATAAGACTGGTTTAATAAGTAAAATAAACCAAAATAATAATAAAAGTACAATAATAGTAACAGTTATGAAAATTACTGTAACAACAACAAAAAAAGAGAAACAAAACCCAAGAAAATCAAGCGATGCACAGTACAGTTTCTCACCACGTGCTGATCGATGCCTCAGCAATGATTGGTCCCTCCAGCCAGCTACCCTCAGTTTATACACTAAGCCTGGCGTTCTAGGGTTTGGAATACCCTTTTTGGCTAGTTCGGGTCAGCTGTCCTAGCTGTGCTCCCTCCCAGCTTCTTGTGCTCCTGCTTACCGGCAGAGCCAGGGAAACTGAAAAATCCTGAGCTCAGGATGACCGCTACTTAGCAGCAGTGTGCTATCAACACTATTCTCCTACTAAATCAAAAATACAGCACAGAAATTAACTTTATCCCATGCAAAACCAGGACTGTCCCTGAGCTGGAGATGGGCATCATCTGTCGGTACTAGCTTGCACGGGTCAAAAATGGTCAATCGTATCCCTACAATTAAACGGCATAGGCAGTTATTTGTCAGTCTTTGAGCTTGTGCCAAGGTCCTGCTTTTTACTGGTACTGAAGTGGGTGATGAGAACAGCAGTGCAGAACACACTAGCAAAGGCACGATGACTAATACACACCCAGGTGTGGAAACGGAAATTATTAAGAAGCAAGAAGGGTTTAAGAGAATTCAGGGTGACCTGATGTGCCTGAATTACAAAAGAAGAAGTTGCAGAGCCAGTAGCACTGTATCTCTGAGGTATAGGTAGTCGAAGCTGTAGGGATTATTTTCAGAAAGTAGAAAGGAAAATGATGCAACTCACTACAGACTTATTAGTCCTTCCTGAACAGTATAAAAGCTTTGAAACAAATCTCAAAGGAAAAGAAAAATTAAAAATATTCAGAAAAATGGATACAGAGCGAAACACAATTTGAGATACCAAAGGTAGTTGTTGCTCGAATAATCCAATTGTTCTTCATTTATTAAAAAAAATCAAAAACCAATAAACTGATTTCCTCACCAAGGGAGCATGAACTTCAGCAAAGCCAAATAAAAGTTAAAGCTGAAGTATAAAGCAGGAAAATGTTAAACTGTGAAGAGGACAGAACTGTGGGGTTGCCCCCAGACCAGTTAGCCAAAGGACTGCAACTGTACTGCTGAGACTGGAAGTTTCCAGCCTGAAGGAGGGCTGATAGAGGAGCCTTGGGAGCAACACTACTTAATAATTTCACTAGCAATCCTGGCATAGAAAGTGAGACTATATCAATAAAGTTTGTTAATGTTACAGAGAGGTTCAGAGAATCTGCAAGGAGCAACTGGATGGAGTCTGAAAACTGGAGTGATAGAAAGGGAATGAAATTCAATAGCACAGAGGGCAAGTGCACACATCTGGGGACCAATAACAAAAAAATCTTCCATAAATGCAGTGTTCAGTTGGAAATGACCAGGGAGAAGAAGGATTTTGTTGGATATACTAGCTGATGACAAGGCTGTAAGTTGATACGGCCACAAAAATAAATGCTGCTCAAACATTTATTAGACAGGCCATGGCATTGAACAAGATGCTGCTGAGGTATGAGGTACTGCTCTCATATCTCAAGAAGAAGAAATAAACTTCCCAATTAGAGGAGCTGTGGGAGCATCCGAGGAAATTCACGTCTGGGAAAAGCTTCCTGAGTAACTGAGACCAGTCACTAATCGTCCTGGGATGATTGCTTACTAGTTCATTCTAAAACTATTGTAATTAGAGATAATCTTGTTAAAATGTTGCAGTATTTACTACACAATATAAACACCTAAATAAAATCTAACCACGGTTTAGTTTTAGGAAGCCATGTTTCCTACAGCACAGAAAACACCCAACAGGTCTTGGGAGATAACAGTCTGAGTCCTGCTTATAGGTGTGCTGGATAACTTTAAATAAGTTATTTCTCCTCTTTTGCTCATGGTTTGTCATTTGGAAAGTAGGGAGCATGGTACTTTTTCATCTCTGTATTTTGAGATTCACTGATAAAGAGTAGCCCCTTAGTTATTACTACTTTTAGAACTGCAAGTATCCCAGTTATCTATAGAGAATGTACTGTAACATTTAAAAAGCTTTATGACTTAAACTTATTCCTCACCTAGAAGTCAGAATACTTCCGTGGGACACATCCATATTCATCCAGGCAAATAAAACAGGTCTATGGCTTGAGATATGCCTGCAGTCCTCATGTAACCTACAGATCTCTCCCTCCTGCGATTTTATCCTGTGCCAATCAACCTTCTCCCGATGAACCTTCTTCTTCTCCCAGTAGTAGAAGGGACAGTATATGAAAGAGACCAATCCCCACAGGCAGTTGGGATATGATCACTCTATTTGGGAGGCAAAAAATAGGTATCATATGAGTGTCAGCCATATGCTAGGTATTGACAGCAGAAAACGGTCCCTGGTCTGATTTATTCAGTTATATAGTTACATCATATATCTGGCATCATTGATAGCAAGGTCACGATGATGTACCTGAAATCCTCTCCTGTGTTTCCTCCATCCTCTTGGGGCTGGAGTGGTGGCAGATGTAAAGCTCTTGTAACTGCCTGCTGCTCAGCCGTTACATGTACAGGAACCCAAATATCTTGATTGCATTACTATGCGCCAAGACTTGTCAAAGGAAACCTTTAAAAAGTATTTGAAACCAGGAAAAATGAGCGTGACTGATGGCAAAATTCTCCTCTACTCTTTAAGCAGGGGGTAGCATTTGACTCCAGGCCTCAAGCAAGCGATTGTTTACCTAATTGCTAAAGGAAGTGAAAACAGCTGCTGTTATAGACTCAAAGTTAGAGGCAAATGGTGAACTGAGGCATGGAGAAGTTAAGTGGTTTGCCTTAGGCCACTGAAGGAAGTGGTGTCAAACCCAAGATAAAAAATCACAAGTTTTTCTCATACATTTCTAAGCTCAGATCACTAAATTGTGACATCTGGACATGCGTAGATAACTATTTGGGTCTGTCTATCATTTCTATCCATCTCTAAAATAAACTCCCATGCTCTTAGAGTTTCACATAATTTTCAGCCAAATACCCTTTTATTTAAGTGTAGTTTATTGCGCAGCTAATATTTCAGAACAATAATTTGGGATTAAGGTGGTGCTGCAGCTACTGTAAACAATTATGTTCCAGCAAGTAAGGATTTGCTTATTTTGAATGATAAAACAAGAATTGTTTAGTGCAAAGTGGTTGAGAAATAGACACAGAACTCTCCTGCAGGTTATCTGCGACTTGTTATTGAAGTAGCATTTTTTGAAAGACGGGGAGGAAGTGGAGAGAAGTGAGATAGGAAATTTTTGTACTGCAGTAATTTAGCACGGAGCAGCCACCAAAAAACCGCACTACAGTATACAGAATACAGTACACAACCACAGCACAACATAAACTTCACTAGCTCAGAACACTCTCCATAGTAACATAACATTTTTATCCCCGTTATCACTGTCGGGGGCCTTGTGGTTCCAAAACAACAGAACAAACACACATGAAAAAGATCCAAAGCAAACTTCGGACCCAGCTTCTCGAGCTTTTTGTTCTAGGTTTGCTTGACAGTGCCATGTGGCCGCCTCTCAGACCCATAGGCATGGGTAGCTTTTGTCATTCAACATTTACCAGAACTCTCTCATTGCCAAAACCAGCTGACATGATTTCTCCCTTGTATTTTAAGTCCTTTCTTGATGGCTTACGTGCTGCTACGGCACGTTGAAAACTTTTGAGCACCAATTAATTCTTATGGACAGGGAGATTTTGGATATCCCCTTTGCATAACAAGGGAACAGATCGGTTCACATCTCCATGAAACTTTAGGATCTAAAGCAAACACAAGCAAGCTTTAAAATCGGCAAGCTAGACATAAAAATAATTTCATTCTTGTAATTCAGTTCACCTCAGGATGTAAATTGACCACAGACCCTACTCTCACGGAAAAGACCTTATGCAGAATACGGAACTAGCTTGAAAAATCGTATGTGAGTGTTCAGCACAGCGTAACTTAGACGTGATATATTGATCCTGGTGTCGGGATCCCCCCACACTAAAGAAACAGCCAGTGGCAGCCTGGCAAATGTAACAAGAGAACCGTCTCCGTGAGAAAGAGGGAAGGATGCAGTGGGAGAAACCGGTGAGTTTTTGCAGTTGTCTGTAATTTTGTCTGACTGACAGATTTTCAGGTATCTGTTTTGAGTAATAAAGGCATGGAGGTTCTACTTGTACCACTTATTTGGGCGCTTGCATGTACGTCTGCAAGCACACACGCACACGGTGTTTGATACACGCGGGTGTATCAGCCCCAGTTTCAGGATGTAATCTCGGCGCAGCAAAGCGCTTAAGCGTTTACTCAAATCCCATTGCAGTAGAAAGCTGTTGCTTAAGAATTTTCAAAAATTGTGGCTAGTAGCATGCATCATTATCACCACGGTCAGTCTTCTTATTGATTTCAATAAGCTTTAGGTGGGTCCCTTGATATCAATGCTCTGGATCTACCTCCAGAGATGGCATTGCAAAAATGAAGTGCAAGAATTTTTTCTCTCTCACAGTTCTCAAGAGGTAAGTTCAGCCAATCACTGGATCAGAAACACTGACACACAATTTTCTTTTAATAAATTCAGAGAACTAAAGCAGTTCGTGAGTCAGAAAAGCAGTGTGAAAAAGAAAAAAAACGCCAACCCCAACTATATATATTTGTACTCCTCATCCTCCAAGCAGAACATTCTTCAAACTGTTAAAACATTTTATAAAATTGCTCTTATTGTTCCAACATTTTACAGCCTCACAAATGATTATTCTCTGTGCGGGGAAAATACGAAAAGGAAAAAACAAGTCAAACCTTTTACTGCTTATACTTTACCTGGCTTGGTTTAAAAAGTATTCGCTTTGCACGTAGTTTGAACACTTCTTAGAATATTCGTATTGCTGTGAAGGTGCTCAGTGACAGAAAAATGTTATGTAGCTGCCTGCCTGTGACAATGCTTTAGTAATTCTAGATACCGGTACACCTCTTAACGCTACGTTCTGTAGCAACAGTCCCTCTGAGGGTATTTACAGCGCAGGTACGTACGTTAGGGGATTTGTATACTTTGGTGTTCTTTATACTTACTGGGGTGAGAAAGCCTTCTCCAGAGAGCAGTTCAGAGGAGAAACGTAGTCTAAGTGCCCTGAATATGCTAGCAAAATCATTCACAGCAAAACCATTAAGAGAATATTCTGAATTGCAGCGGTTATCTGAAGGATTGGAGTGTGGAACAGAAGTACACAAAGGTGAGACAATGTTTTGTTCTTATTTCGGGGCTAAATCTCTGCTTCTCTCGAGAATGTCATGTGGCCTTTAACGATTGTATGGAATACTGACGTTCTAGGCTTTTACGGAAGTTCCTTTAAGGACTAAATATTGTCTGTGAAGTGTTTTGTAAAGTTAAAGTGCTGGAGCATAGTTAGGTTGATAAACCTCATGATACAAGTAAAATGTCTCTACTTGAGAGCATCCACTCCAAAATGATAAAGGGCAGAACCGAAGTTGCCTGAATCTCATTTGAACCTCTAGCTGCAATGTGTTATCTGAAGCCGTATCCTAAACTAACTCTTCGTCTTTCTTCAGAGAAAATTTTTATCCATTGCCCACTACCAATTGCATACCGATACACTCTGAGGAACGCAGCCCACTTCTACAAGGAGAAAAACCAAGCTTTTGTCCATTTGCTTGTGAGTGGTAGAACTGTTGTCAGCTTAGAAATCCGGAAAATCTCAGTCCAGCACAAATGGAAATCAAGACATTTCCTAAACGTGCATCTCAGGACTGTGAGATCTTTGTAAGCATGTGTGAAGTTTTTAGAGTCCACAAAACTTAGCACAAAGGTTTTTCAGCTCATATTCACGTAAAGAAAACAAGAAATTCATAGATCACACCAAGAAGAGTAGTGAATGAGTGTATGAGACAGGTTATGAATTCGGTGGTATTTGAGCAATGTCATACAGAGTTCCACCATTATAAACGTTTTGTAATGCTTAGAGATGAATTAACTAATTTTGCTTTGTAAGGAGAGGTTTACAGAGTTTACATGCAAAAGCATTTGCATATATAAATAAGCAAAACAGAGTGAGATTGGTATTAAATGTTTAAGTACAGTCTAAATGAAGAGGAACATCCATAAACCATGTATTTAAAAAAGGAAAAAAACCATCTCAAAAGAAAAAAACCCCACCTGACAAATCTGCACAATAGAAGGAAAACCTGGATATGTTACTGAATGGAAAGCACTTCAAAATGCACTAGAAAATGTTGTTAAATGGAGTACATCTCCCTTTGAACCATATATCAACATTGGAAATAATGTAATAGAGCAAATGACATGTATCACCTGCTGATTGAAACACATCACCTGGTGAAATAACAATCAATCTGTGAGTGTGAAACGTATCTCTTCTCCTAATAAATTAAATGCAGCATGTGCTAAAACTGATGCGGCATTCACCGAATTATGCACAGTGCGGACTGAACTCATTTTACCAGCTACTGAATCTGAACCACGAAGTACCGAAGCTGATACAGCCCATCAGACACATCAGCTTTCTGGGAAATGCCAATCATAGGGGCAGGGTGAAGCTGCTGTCAGAAAACATTTAGGTCAACAACTGCTCTCAGTAACAGCCATTTGCTACAGCTGATGGCAAAGGTTCAGGAGCGGGGCACAACTGCCAAGATCTCAAACATCCAGAGTCTGATATCTGCGGCTGTGTGAGTGCCCACCAAAGAGGGGGAGTTGTAGAAGGATCAATTTAAACATCCTTTAGTTTACTGGAGTGGAGGAGAGCTGCCTATTTTGTTTTTCAGCTCGCTGAAGAGCGATATGAACAACTGTGGGATTTTAACTTTCTGAAAAAAAAGAGGATCATTCAGTTGTACAAGCAACGTTTGTGCCACTCACATACAGACTTTGCATCTTTCCACATCTTTCCAAATTGATACATATATAGACATGAATATGTATAGGTACGTATATATACATGTATATAAGATAAAGCTAAAAACCCCCATATTTGGGTTTGTGTTCTCCAAATATCGTGCAAAACTGTGATGTTTCACTCCATCAAACCGAATGCAAAGCTATTTTCTACTTGGCTTTCTGGAAAGAAACCAGCAGCTCTGTAGCCGTTGCCAAGTGGGAAGTCACATGCCCGTGCTGAACAGCAGCAAAGGCAGCCTGTCAGGCAGACCTGTCCTCCCTCTTTTCATGCAATATACTCAAAGAGAGAGAAAAAAGAAGATTCTGGGGCCAGTGTCATTCTTTACATCACTCAATGGCCAGTTCTGTTGAACTTTCAGTTAATTGTTAGTTTTCAGTTGAAATGCAATGTGTAAGATAGGTTAGTCTTGTGAACAAATTAACTCGGGCTGGTTTTCCTCCCTCTGACAACAAGTGCTGATTGAAGAAGCTAGTTAAGTGTGAGAAAGAGTCTATCAGGAAATCTCTGTGAAGCCTTTGACTACTTGATCGATCGATAAAGCTGGAAAATATCAGGACTATTATTTGCTCAAAGACAAATTTCTGCATCCCAAATTACAAAGGAAAGAGGCTCTGACAAAAGTTCAAGGTGTCTGTGTCATGAGCCTACACAGGTCCATCCCCAGGGCTTCTAATTAAGACCGATATTGTATGTTTCATCAAAGTAAATTAAGAGTAATTTCCGTGAAGTGGGGGATGCTGAAGGGAAGTGATAACCTTGAATTAATTTACATTTTAAAAAAGACCTGAAGGAGGAAAAGAAAGTTGCTTGGTTCCATTGAGAAGGAAAGCCATCTTTTAAAGCAGTTTTGGTTTTACTGGAATTCACACAAGAGCCTAATTAGACTTCTGGCATCTCACATTAACCTAAGGGTTTCAGGAAAAATCTACCCTACCCTGTCTATTCTTCAGACAAAATACAACTGGGAGAGAGGTTGATCCTTTGAGAAGCACGGAGATTCCTTTAAAAGTGGTGGCTCCAGATGTAGATAGAGGTGCATGGGTTCTTCTTCCCAAAACCTCAGCACTGTTCCCCAAATCTGGCAATGTTCAGAACAGGGAAAGCTTCCAAGACAATGAAACAGGTGACTTCATCTCACCTTCAGCATCTCCGGTGGCTTGACAAATAAAGAATGAGTCACCTTCTGCCTGTGATTTTGCTCTGTTTTAATTATTTCTCCATTTTTTTCCGTAGAAATGCACAAATAATGGGAGGTTTTAGTTGCTACTAATTTTGAGGTACAGTTTTGAAGTAGCTAAAAGCCAAAGCTAGCTGTTAAAATGTCTTTGAGATACTAGACTTCAGGCCCAGTAACTGGGAGAGAAGAAACTATGGAAGAGCCTGAGATCCTAAAAGTCTCCATCTGCCTTGTGGCCTCAACACCGGTGGCAAACGCACCATGTGCACAACATGCAGCTTCTCCCACAGCTTCAGCTCTGCTTCGGTGAGTGGATGGAGACAGAAGGACTGGAAACGTAGCTCTGTGCCCTTTCTCAATTCCTTTTTTCAGGAATGTACGAAGTGGGCAGGAGGAGAGAAGGAATGGCTTTTGTTCCAGAAAGTGAAGTTCCACCTAGAATAGGAGGAAGGTCTCACGATTCATTCTTTTTACAGGTATCTGGGAAGAACCCAGCACCTCCCAGGACTGAGCCCAGACAGAGCACCACGAGCTGAAGCAAAGCAAATGAATGACAAGGACTATATTTTTCCATTTAACTGAGAGCTAAACATATTCTCTGCAACACAGAAATGGATTTAGAACTTTTAACAAGCAACACTGTGTAAAAATAAAATTACTTCAAACATAGCATTAAAGCTTTTCCCAGAAAAGCTCTAATGTAAATTTTACATGGAGCAGAGTACTGTACATGCATT
This sequence comes from Buceros rhinoceros silvestris, assembly GCF_000710305.1. Classification (NCBI taxonomy): domain Eukaryota; kingdom Metazoa; phylum Chordata; class Aves; order Bucerotiformes; family Bucerotidae; genus Buceros; species Buceros rhinoceros. Next base: position 51,870 of record NW_010392390.1, on the reverse strand, counting down.
TGTTATTTGCATTTGTTATTTTATTAAAAAGTAGAGCCTAATCAGGATTGCCTAGTTCTGGGGAGAAATGGAATGACATTAAATATGAAATAACAGTTGGTTCAGGATTCCTCCCCACTCAGGAGGCTTCCAAAATGTTCTGTCATTTTCCAGAGATTTATATATTAAAAGTGTCAGCCCCATCGTAATCACTTAACATGCTTTAAAAAGCACATAAACACAAGGGGGGGTTTCATTATGGCATATGGGAGAGAGATTCTTCTCAGCATTGGTCTAATTTCGCTCACATTATAGTCAAATGTTAAATGTCCCATGGACAACAGGGGGAGTCGAGGCTTTTGAAAAAAAAATGTTCTTTTTAGGAAAGCATAAAGCAGGCAATCTGCCACAAATACAGATTTCCAGTAAGCTAGGAATAAGGTCTGGATTCAAAGAAAAAATGTCATAAGGTATCTCTCATCAGGAGATTTCTTTTCAGTGGCAAAAAAAAAGGGACAAAGATTCAGATGGACAATTTGCTTTCCCAAGCCTGATCCAGGAAACATTTTTTCTTTCAACAGCCTTAATTTTGAAGAGATTAAGTCAGTTTTTTATCATCCCTCTTATTCCTCCTCCTATTTCTCTCTTCCCACACCCATACAGAGGACTTCTAAATCTCAGCATGAGCTTGATAGTGTCTTCTCCTCTTTAATGTATGTTTCTGCAAGAAGGAAGAATCAGCAGCTATTAGTGACCTGTGACTGGATGCTGTATGAGGCTCTTTTGGTAGTACCTAATTGCACTGGAAAACATTATTTATCAGATAAACTTTGCAGAAATTATGCTGAATATCCGGAAGGGACATCGTCCTGGTCAGCCATAGGTGAGAGAGTGGTCAGGTTCAATACTCAAGGTTTCCTTCACTTGCAGAGGTAGGTTGGAGCAGATCCAATCACTAGATCCCACGGATTAGGTATCTCATATTTAAGAGCCAGACCAATGCTAAATCGTTTTTTGCTGAGACTAGATTTCATGCCGGTATCACATCTATTGCCCTAAGACATCTGGGTTTAATGTTTTGCATCAAGCTTTTGGCACTACCGTACTGAAATTCCTTTTTATGGCCCAAAAACCCCACTGGCCCCTCCTGCATAACACAAAATTACACGTGGTAATTCCTGTGCTAAGCCTAATCAACGACTCCTGGCTGAGCTAGAGAACTGCTTTCAGAAAGGTAGTGACATTTGATTTTAAAGCCTTTAAAGGGAGGGAAAACCAGCACTTCCATATGAAGTCACTCCGATGGTTAAAAAGCTTTATTGTTAAAATCTTATTTGACTGTGCCTTGTTTCCATTCCTAGCCTTGGGATTTTGTTGTGCCTTGAGTATAAACTTGCCCTTTCAGAAAATCATGTAGCCAGAGCTCTCACTGTAGCTCCGGTGTTGGAAGCACAAGTGGTGGTGTCTACTCTGCAGACAACTTTTGATCGGGGGCTTAGAATATCACTTCTGCCACTTCTGCCAAAAACTACCTGTTGGTAGAAAGTGATGGAAGATGAGGTGTTTGTCCTTTTCTATTCCTCACTGGAGGCTGAAAACCAGATACAGCATGAAGGGTGTCCTACTAACCTACTCAACAGAGTCAGGACCAGCTGGCTCAGAGAGGAAAGCCACAGTTGTATACAAATAGACTGTAATCTGCTGGGAGTCTAAAATCTGATTAGACAAGGAACTAAAGGAAAAAATCTGGTTCCTTTGTTTTTCTGAAAGTGACTAAAAGCAGTTAAAAATATGCCCTTGGTTGTGCATTTAACATTTGGGCTTTATGTTAATTACCTTTTCCTGAAAAAGTAAATGCAATCATTTCTTTTGGCCTCCTTACAATGGGTGTAAAAGAATAGAATAAACTTAATGCAGATATACACACTGGTGAAAACATGCACATTTCCCTGGTGCAGAACAATTGGTTGATTTCGATTTAGATACAGATGGAGGGAAATAAAGATGGTACTGAAAAACATTTGAAAGTTAAATCCATCATGTCATTTACTAGAGTCCAAATTTACTCACACAAATGGACAATCTCAGTTTGGTTCAAAGGGTTTTTCACCTGATCACTAATGTCTTATAAGATGGAGAATGTTCCCCAGGATGATCCTACATATTTTGAAATCATCTTCTTTCCTTCAGTACAAGAGTCCCGCTAATGATGTTAGTGAGAACTACAGCATTTGAGAATAATGAAAATGGTTTATTTGGATTTAGGAGATAGTTCCAGATCTAAGAACTTCAAAATTTAATCACTTTTTTTGAGACTTTCCTCCTTTGTAGAAAAGTAGAATACATTTCTTCCTCGTGTAGATATCGGATGGATGCTCGAATATTAGAGTGGCCACCTAACTGGGAAGAGAGAAAGAATTTGGAGTCATCCAGCACAACGATCTTTGGAAATGAAATAAATATTGTCAATTATTATTTGTGTGGCAATAACATCTGGATGTTGTGATAAGGGACCCACTATGTGATGAGCTGTAGGCAGCGTAATGGAAAAACTGTCCAGCCCCGAATGAGGTTGGTTTCCTGGATTTAGGGATGAAAGACAACTGGTGGATTTGGAAAACATGTCAAAATAAAAAAGAACGGCAAATTGTTCATGTCTAATAAGATAAGTAGAGATTACAGTCAAAGTTGCAGAAAGCTATTTTGGAGCTCACTTGGGGCACTTGTTCCCCTCAGTCTCTACCACAGCTCTGTGGTCCTTTTGGCAGGTCATCTACAGTGGAAGCAGGAGCGTGATGACTATGTGAAGGGTACAGGCCTGGTTTGAGATGCTAAATTGCATGCAGGTTTGTACAGATGCTTGTACAGGTGTTTGCAGACAGATCTGTGCTTGCTCCACATATGCTGTGGCTGACCACACAGTCGCAAATCTCAGTTTGAAGGTGCTGCCATGCTGATTTTATGTGCACCATCGATGTCACAGACCTGGTGTGCTAGCAAAGCTAAGCAGCATTTGGATGAGACCTTTCTCATTGCCTGTGCGTGATGGAGCAAGGGCACATCAAGTGTGTCTGTGAAGAACTGTGTGACCTTACCATATCAGCAAACGTTCACAGCAGGTATGAGTTTGCTCATGCTAGTTTGGAAAGCAAAGCCTTATTAAAAAACCCCCCAAAGGTAGAGAGTCAGAACTGCAGTTGCTGGTACTTGTGGAATGTAGATTATTGGAATTTTTGTTTCACTGGGAAACAAAACCATAAAAACACCAACACCCTCCCACCAACATACCCTCCCACCAACATCCCCCCACCCACCACCACACCAGACACAGCCACAACCAC
>NW_010392390.1:33565-48465 GCF_000710305.1 Buceros rhinoceros silvestris | reverse complement strand
CCCACCCCCAAAAATAACCATAACGTTAATAATAAGTAATGCTTATTTTACTGTAGTTTTCAAGTAGGCTCTGTTTTATGTTCAGTTTTACGCCTATTTTACGGTCCATAGCCAGCTATGGATCCAGATGGCTCCGACATCCAATTGAAATGCACAATGTGCAATGCACAAAGGTTAGATCTTTCCTAGCGAAATGCTCAAGAGCTCTTCAACTGCCACTTGTTATATATTTTTTACTTAATACACCCTGTCTCACTACTCTTCTCTATATTCACCTGAACTTAGCATCATGCAGGTTCTATTTCTGCCCTTTTATGTGGATTTAGTTGATAATTCTGAAGACCCATCAGTCTGGGAAAGTGAAAGTGCAACCACAAACTGTTGAGAGCAAATGGCAGCGTGTAGCACTGTGGAACAGGGCAATGAGAGTTCAGTGTAACAGAGCATAAATTGAAAGGAAGGTGTCGGCAGTTTACCATTGCTGTGACAGCTGCTATAAAAGTATTTTTCTAGGGGCAAGGAACACTTAACGAAATGTCCTGACCTGTGTTTTGTAGGAGGTTGGATTAGATAAACGTAATAATGCTTTAAGAATTAGTCTACGAATTATGGATATTGCCATGTAAAAGACTTACGGACGTAAAGGAAGAATGTTAACATCCCCCAAAGTGAAAAATAACAATCAGAGTATAAATCTTTTTAACAAGTTACTCTGTTCTACTATCTAACTTAACCGACTTCTGTTGAATTCAATACATTTCTTGGCTTTAGGTATCTACAAACCCGTTCTGCATTTCTCAATCTGGTGAAATAGAATTGGATTGGCCCAAATGAGAAATAGCATATTAGACGACTAATTTTCAACAAACCATCTTTCAGTACCTGGGGCAAATTCTTCTCTCTACTGATCTCATTCATGGTAGCAATGCAGGGATAAATAGGAGGAAGTTGAACTAACTTCTTTAAGTTTGAACTAGAGAGCACTTTTGAGAATGTAGTAGTTCAAATGTTTCCTGTTTAAGAAATTTAGTTTTAATAGTAACAAAGTTTTCCTGGTTCTAATGAAGATCCTTGCTGTATATTGACATAAAATAATACTCTATTTTTCTTTATCTTTGCTGCATTGATGGAAATGACTAAATTCAGGGGGAAGGTAGAGTCTATCTGAAGGTTTCATTAATGGCTGAATATTATCCAAGAAGTTTGTATCTCTGTTCTAAAAGAAACCTTCAATATCTGTAATATACAGGATGGCAGTGAAATGAAATTAATTTTGCTGCTACCCCAGTAAGTATATCGATAATGTACTGTGTGATTATTTGGGATGTCATCGTTAAAATGAATTTTATTAAGGTTTTATACTGCCATCTAGTATCTAAGCACCTCCCTCATCCATCAGTGTTAATACAGAAATGCCTTCTTGGGCTTTTTGGAGTATCAGCCTCTTGGTTTCTGGAGAGAGGAATCTCTAGATTCAACTGAGGTGGGTGAGTCGGGATCTAAGAATTTTTCTTATTTAAATGCTCCCACTGCATTCTGCATTGATACCATTTTGCTGTAGGGCTTTTAAAAGCCAGGGACCACATCCTTCCATGTTCTACACAAGTGAATTTGTTGCATCTTACAGAATCAAGCCCTGATCTTGTTTGATAGACTATATTGCCGGTGATTCTGATGGGATTGGAAAGATCCCTTGGTATCACCAGCCTGGGAAAAGCTAAATGACTAACCACATTTCTCCAATGAATGGGTGTTAAAGGGGGTCAAATGTGACACACAGATCAGTAAAGGAAAAGGACCAGATTCTTCAAGAAGTAAAATTTCTTAATCCTTCACTCTCATAATAAGAAACTCAAAAATCTTCATTTCATTCCTAGTTTACATGCAGACTTCCTGAACTTAAAGTAAATAGTGAGTGGTGAAACTTTTTCCTGCTGTATTACATGGCTGGCTAATCAGTGCCTATTATATTGTAAAAAGCTCTGCTGATGTGCCTCTAAGAGTTCTAACCAATAACACACCTACCATCTGACACCGTGCAATTAGCCTGCACTTCTAGAGTCTGCCGGATACAGCAATAATACCGCATCAGAGAAAGATCATTATCCAAGGCACCTCGCAGGCACTGAACACGCACGGTTCTGCTGCATTTGCAGCCCACAAAGGACAAAGGCACCAATAACTGTGTGGTGTTAAGGCATATTCATGTGCATTGTTTCAGGGGAAGCCTGCCCTTGTCAGGACTTCCCACTAGCAGGCGTAAAAAGAGAATAAAAATGAAAAAACACCAATGTTTTGGCCTCTTTTTTTTTTTTGCCTTCAGAAGACGAGAATTAGTTCATTAGTTTGAGGAAAGTGAAACATCAGCAGAGCTTGGATGGGTTCTCGCAGTGCGAGCCAATATTATTCAGACCCTGGGCTATGTTTTTTACTGCCTTTTCTCATATAAAAGAACACGAACTTTCCTTTAGTGTTCGCATTGGCAGGAACAATTCTAGGGGAGAAAGGGGAGTCCCGGGAGGAGGATGGTGCTCTCAGATGCTCCAGCTCCCCAAACTGTTTATAAGAGGATCCTGCTACAGTCAAGAGGGCTTTATCCCCATGTTCAGTGCGGCACAAACAGCAGGCTGAAGCTTTTGTTCCCCGGTTTATACGGCATCATTTTGCCCGGCTGCTCAGATTCAATGAGCACCAGCCGGAGAATCTCAACACTGCAAAAAACCCCCTCTGTGCTTCTAGGTCTTTACCTACCCTGCAATGGTGTGTATCTTTGAAGGGAAATCATATTGATTTCCGTGATTGCAGAACACAAAACAAGTGAACAAAAAATCCCACCAAAAATTACTGAGGACTTTAAATGTCAACACATTTTTCAACTTGCTTAGCAACAACCACGGGCTGCTTTACCTGAGAAAGTCCCTGCTGCAGCCAGCCCTGGGAAATTCCCTGGGGGTCCTTGCTACCCCTGTGGTGGAAACTGGAGTCTCTTTCTTTGCTGTGCTGAGGATAAAAAAGGCAAAACCTAAGGATTATAGATAAATCTACAACAATAGCTAATTTAACTTGCATTAACAGTTAAAAATCTTTCGGGAGGAATATATGAAAATTACTGCTTTCCAAGAAGATCTGTTAATTATTATTAGTCAGTATACTTACAAGGCACCAGTGGAAACTTGGCACTCAATAAGTACCTATTAAACTGTGTTAGAGAACATCATTTTTATGTTTAAAGTAAAAACTGCATGAATCATCTGTTCATTTAACACTGGGTCGTGTCTTCAGCTGGTATGAATCTGTCAAATACCAGCAATAGAGCTGGTCAGTTTATACAGATCAGGATCTGGTTTAACATTCACTACATGACAAACAGAATGGTCTTTCTTTTCTTTCAACTTTTTACAGAAATTTGGAATCTGTTCCCTTTTCTGGCACCCGTGTGGCAGAATTGTAATTAACAGAATTTAGAGCCACGACACTGAATGTGTTAGACATTCGCACAATTGGGTGAATTTGCCATGTAATTAATAGATGTAGAGGACATGATCTGTTGAGGATCACAGGGATTGGGATGCAGTAGCAATCCTGATAATTCAGGCTCTGTTGCCTTGTTTCTAAATAACGCCCGTTTTTAAACAGGACATCCTCCTATGTGGTCGTTATACTTACATCTCTGGCTCTGTTGGGACAGAAGATGCAGCAATGTGACCTGCATCTGACAACACTTATGACCAAATTCTTAGCATCCCATGCTGAAAGTGTAGACACGCGTCTGCAGATCAAATGGGAATAGGCTGAGAAGTTACAGTCTCTGAGTTACACTCATCAGCTGAAACGTGCTTCTGCACATTCGCTGTTTGCTAAGTGTACCATAACCCAGGAGTTCTCAAGTCATCTGTTTCTGCACTTTGCTTAGATGAGCACTAACTACCACCTGCTGAGTGGTATTTTTCTAATAGGGACTATGTGTCTTAAACCACTTCAAACCAACTTTAAGAGCCTGACTTCCTGTCCTGAGCTGTCGTGACACTCTGACTCCAAAGGCAGGCTGTTCTTTAAGAATTCAGGCCATGTTAACTCAATGAGAGGTAAATACAGGTAATTTTACAGCTCAGTTCAGGCTTTGTGACCTTGCCAGCTGTGAGCTGGAGATATTTGTCAATACTATGGCTATGTATTTTTCATCAGTTGCAGTAATTCAACAATTGCCCAAATCATTACACTATTTTCTCCCCAGTTCATTTATTTATGACAAGTCTGAAGGGAAAACATTAGGTGCTGTCCCTGAGATCTCAGATACAACAAGCACATGGAGAGTAAGCTGTGCACAAATGCATTCAGTCACCTGCTTTTGCATGTGGGGCCCAATCCTCATTTATGCATAATATATTAGTTTAAATAATCCCAAATTTAAAAACAAGAGGAATATGGAAGGACTAAATTCCATATATATATATACCCCCATTGAATACTTCAGGTTAATACTACAGGAACTCAGAATCAAGGATCAGTTGCAAAATTCTTGGGAGAGTTATTTTTCTGAGGAACTTCTGGGAACTTTTTATTAACATCTAAACCACAGAAACATGGAGTACTTGATGTTGGAAGGGATGGACCTCTGCAGGTCACCTGGTCCAACCCCCCTGCTCAAGCAGAGCTGACTAGAGCTAATTGCTCAGGACTGTCTCCAAACAGTTTTCAAACAGCTCCAAGGAGGGAGACTCCACAACCTCCCTGCGTAATCTGTGCTAGTGCTCGGTCATCCTCACAGCAAACGTGTTTTCTGATGTTCAGAGGGGACCTCCTGTGTTTCAGCTGGTGCCCGTTGCCTCTGGTCCTGTTACTGGCCACCACTGGAAACAGCCCGTCTCTGTCCCTTTGGACCTTTCTTCAGGTGTTTGTATACATTGATAAGATCCCCCTGAGCTTTCTCTTCTCCAGGCCAAACGGTTCCAGCTCTCTCAGCCTTTCCTCACAGGGCAGATGCTCCAGAGGAGCGTCATGGCCCTTGACTCTCTACAGCATGCCCACGTCTCTCTTGTACTCAGATCCCAGAACAGGACATGGTACTCCAGATGTGGCCTCACTAGTGAGGAATAGAGGAGTCCCTTGATCTGCTGGCAATAGTTTGTCTAATGCAGCTCAGGATACCGTTAGTCTTTGCTGCAAGGGCACATTTCTGGCTCATCTTTCACATGGTCAGATCCTTTTCTGCCAAGCTGCTTTCCAGCTGGGTGGTCCCCAACATGTACCGGGCCATGAAGTTGTTCCTTCCCAGGTGCAGGATTTTGCACTTCCCGTTGTTGAACTTCATCAGGTTCTCATCATCCCATTTCTCCAGCCAGTCGAGGTCCCTGTGGATTGCAGCACAACCCTCTGGCATATCAGCCATTCCTCCTGGATCTGTATCATCTGAAAACTTGCTGAGGGTACACTCTACCCCATCATCCAGATCATTCATGAAGATGCTGAACAGGACTGGACCGAGTGTGGACCCATGGGGTACACCACTAGTTACTGACCTCCAACTAGACTTTGCACCACTGATCACCACCCCCTGGACCCAGCAATTCAGCCAGTTTTCAATCCATCTCACTGTCTGCTCATCCAGCCCACACATCAACAGCTTAGAATCGTAGAATCTTTCCGGTTGGAAACGACTTTTAAGATCAAGTCTAACAGTAAACCTAACACTCTCAAGCCCACTCGTATCTTGTCTATGAGCATCTTATGGGACACAGTGTTAAACACCTTAGAAGTCCAGGTAGACAATATCCATGACTCTCTCCTCATCTACTGGGCCAATCACTTCATTGCAGAAGTGCATCAAGCTAATCAAGCATGTCCTCCCCTTGGTGAGGCCATGCTGACTACTCCCATGAGAAGATGGAAGAGTTCATATCAGGACCTGGAGGAGATTACACACTGTGTTACAATGTCCAAATCAGTCAACTTTGTAAATGAGAGGGACCGACTAAATCTGTCTCAGTTCACTCTCCAAATTCCCTGTTTGTAGGGTGAGGATGAACCTGGTGGACCCCAGCTGCTAAACATGCTGTGCTTGGCCCCAGTCAGCCAAGCTGCCTCTTGAAAAAGTTCTGAGTTTCCAAAATAATCTATTTTAGTCAAAAACATAGGTTTTTTTTAATGTTTAGCCATTTTCAGAGCTTTATTTCAAAATCTTTGTGCCTGTGTAAACAGGGAGTTCCACTATCAAAATACAAAGAAAGAAAACAGTGAAATAAAATGTCCTTTAACAGAATTATTGACTTTGGTAAATAATCAAATATGCATTGCCAGCCTCTCTGATGGCTGCCAATGTGATGGAACAGCCTTGTTTATATATTTCATGTGACGAACTTCTAGATGATTAGCTGTAGAGACACAGATAGGTATGTAATGAGCAGGTGTGCGAGATGAGCATAGCGTAATTACAGTAAACCTCTCAACTCTCTTACAAATAATAATCATATAAGTGGTTTCCTCTTAAGATCAAATGTTTTGAGAATGTATACATGTACTAGATACATGAATATATATATACATATACATGCAAATACTGTAAAGAGACCAAAGCTTTTCTCTACCCAAAAACTCAGCTTCAATTTGAAACTCCTTCTTTCTGAAGTGTTTCTTCATTTTCGCTTCTACTAGTATGTATTTACTAGTATTTACTAGATTGTCGGCTTGAGTTGGTCATATATCAGCAGCAAAACAGGAAGGAAATTGTTTCAGAAAGGCTGGGCTCCAGTCCTGCTCTGCCCTGAGCCTAGAAGTGGAGCACTTGCTGCACATCATGGCACACTATTGGCATCAAACCTAACATCTAGGGCTTGAACGGTGATCTGTAAGAAAATCGGGTATTTGACAGACTCGCATTGACAGAATGGTCACAAAAAGGTACAAGCAAGGAAGCTTCATTCTTAGACCTACATAATGAAGCTTTCAAATGCTTTATTCTGTAAAAATTATAATTGACATACTATACTGTTTTACTAAATAAATATTCTCATTGGCTTCTTTAACCATTTTAACACATGTAGGTTCAAGAATAGGTGTTTCCAGGGTCAGTTAGAGGGTTGTGTTTTGGAAGCTCTATCCTTGCTTGTCCCTTCAGTGTTCAGCCACTATTACATCCTGGACTTGTGCTGCCTCTTCCTCTGTCCTCAGAAAGCTGTAGCTCTGAGAAGGAAATCCAGCTCATGTTTTAATAGGAAAAATACAGAAGAGCAAGAAGGTGAAGCAGTCATCAGATGACTTTAAAAATCACCAATTAAAAGGCAACTACGCTTTGGGAAGACCAAGTATTTATTTCTGGAAAGAAAGGGATGATTTGTTCTAATTCAGTAAATTTTAAAAGTCACCATTTAAAAGCTGTACACAGAGAAATGAAATCCAATGTAAAAGCCTATGGAGGCTACTTTTATGAGCAACAGTAAAACATTCACAGCTTATACCAAAGAAAAGCTTATGGGCTTTTTGAGGAACAACCTCCCTTTATCTTGGTGTCCCAAGGTGGACTGGACTAGCAGAATTAAGAGAGTCACTTTGTGGCCGTGCATGATGGATGGTGTCTGGGCTGTGTGTCTACTTGTGCATCAGATGTTGTGCTCTTTCGAAAGGCTGCAGTGAAGCAGCAAAGAGGAAACCTTCCTCTTGGCTTTGTTACGGCTGCAGAAAGGAAGCTCAGGAGGGAAAGTTGGGTTCTTCAAGGAAAATAAGGGTTCAGGGGATGGAGAGAAAGGGTTATTAAGACAGGAGAAGACAGAGGGGTTGTTTGAGTGAGGGCTGCTGGGAGAAAGAAGGCGCACACCATCAAGGAGACTTTAGTAGTGAAGGTGAAGATACAGGAGAAAAGATTTCCTGAGGATCGAGAAGGGATAGACTGGGATCTGCTGAGGCTTAGCTGCTAGAGAGCCTGAAAAAAAAAGCACCTCTTCTACAGGGACAGAAGGGACAGGGAAGGATTTATTTATAAACTGAGATACTTCTGTTCTCAATCTAAGTTTTCTTTACGGGAGAGAAAAATGAAATCACACATCTAGTTTCTGTTCTAACAGAAACTCATTTCAGAGCTTGCAGAGCCTTCTGTTGCTTTTGGGAAAACACTCTAAGGAAAGAGTCAAGCCTCAAAACCGGCTGAATCAGTGTCCCAGCACAGTGTAAATTACTTTGCCACTCTTTGTCTTAGCACTTCCATCTGCAGAATGGGAATTTAGCAGTTGCATAAAGCTGCTGCAAAGTGAATTAATTGGTGTTTGTCCAATCTTTGCATGGCTGGCATTTTACTGCTACTTACTTGTTTATCCTTCAGCTCATGTTATTCTTTCATCCAGTAATAACACTCTACAAATAGCACATTGCTTCAAGAGGATGAAACCAGGACACTGAGGGTAAGAACGGACTACTAACATGTGTTAGCAATGGGAAGACCGTTTCCAGATACTTATATAAACTTGTTAGGGGAAAGAAAAAAACCCAATGTGAAACATAGTTCAGATCTTAAACAAAAAGAGAAGTTGACGTCTTTTTACTTTCACTCAAACCCCTCTTAATTTAAAAAAAAGTGACAAGGAATTAATAATACAAATTAAAAATGTATTAAAGAACAGAATACTAACCTGAAGCAAAATAAAATTGCACTGGTCACCCCTGGGAGGTTTCATTTCTCTTACCTGTGCTGTCTGCAGGTTCTGCGTTCAACCTCCATTAGTCGTCTGTGCCCATGGAAGCAGGCACTCTGAGGGGCCATTAAGCCCATTTTCTTTAGACATACTGTGTCTTGAGTGGTCCTTGAGACAGAGCTTTAGATCAAATGGATAAATAGTTCTTAGTGTTTATTAAAAAGAGTGCATTTGAGATGCATAGAAACCGAACCTGGAGAAATATTCAAAGGGAAAATGTTGAGTACGCTCCCTGCTTTCATGTGCCTCTCACAATGTTGTGTTCGAGAGGCTGTGGCAGCGGCCCATGGCCAGTGTCAGTCAGATGGATTGTCCTGCAATCACGAAGAAACAGGCAGTGCTTGTAAGCAACCTGAATTCAACCCAAATTGCCAACATGTTTAATAATGCATATAATTGTGTCTCAGGAACATAGCAACCTTCAGACTGCTGCTGGAACCAGCTACCTCAAAATCAGCACAGAAGTAAACACAAACATGGGAATTTGATTTCCTGTAATTTTTCGCCATCTTTTCATTATACCATCAGTTTTTCTTTAGATGTTGTACAACTTTTAAGGGTTTTTTTCGTTGTTGCTTGTTTGTTTTATTTGGGTTTTGTTGGGTTGGGATTTTGGGGGATATTTTTGTTCCCCCCCCTAATATGTTCTAGTAGAGTTTGCAACTGTATCAACAGAAGAAATGTTATCCCTCTATATTTATTCTGGGGTTGCTTCTCTCCGTTTATGGATCGTACTAATAATTAGCTACAGTAACAAAGCCAAGGCTTCCACATGATAGCATTCAATAGTTATGTAGACACTTCATACTTTTTGTTGTAGATCTGTGTTCTTGTTGGTATTGTTTGCTTCTACCCAACTGACCAAGTAATGTAGGTCACTTCTCTGGTTTCCATGCACCTGTAAAATTATCTGGAATGATTTCTCCCCTGCTCCCCTAGTATTAAATGACTTGTAATTCAACTACTGCGTATTAAAACTTGTAATACATTGCATTAATAACTGTAATACAATTATGGTTCTAAGTCAAAGTCAATTAACACCTATGTGACAGTCAGTGGTCCTTCTGTACCATGACTGTAAGAACTTAGATGCAAATTCTAAAAGGGTCCGGTAGGAAGAACAAGCCTTTTATTGGTTTCAGTGGGATTAAGATCATTGAATACTTCAGAGTTTCAGAATGTTGAATCCATGACTTGAAGACCTCAGCTTGATTAGTGAAGATTCAGTTCATAGCCCCAAAATAGATTTTAATTGTCTCATAGTTTTATGAAGCAGATTATTCATTTTAGAGTCAACTTCTGATTGTGAAAAACACTAGGTGTTTTTCCAGGAAAACTCCTAGATTGTAAGTCATAATGTAAAAAGAGCTGCTCTTAGATTGTGGAGCAGTTTATTTTCATTTTTTTCTAGTCATTAGCTTGCCTACTAAGCCGGTGTCCCTATCAAACTGTACTCACTTTGCACTGATGCGGAGTGATAGAGGCTGTTTCATAACTGACAGTCCAGAAGCACCAGAAACTGGGCATCATTTTATTCCCCCTGAAGCAGATGACAAAAATCTGCAGATAATCATTGGTAGTGGGTTCAGATTGTTTATTTTGTTCCCCACTGATTATACAGGATCAAAATCAATGGTGTCATCCTGTTATTTTTAAAGTTGACTTCACACACTGTACTTACACGTGAAAACCAGTATTGCTAGTTTCTTGTGCTGGGGATTCCAGTAGAAACTCTGAACTGCCTTTGTTCAGCAAATGTAACTCCACAGACAGAAGCCCTGCCATGGATGATTTGGGGGCCAGTTTCCTTTTAGATATGATTTTAGGAAAACAATGCACATTATAACAACGCAAAAATATCATTCTGAGAACGTCGTTGTTCTTTTCCTGGAAAATATCAAAGTGCACCAGAAATGTTTAGGTTTTCCCATTTCAGCATATAGGTCACAATGTATACAGTAATGATAAAAAATGCAGGAAGAAGTCAATTCTGTTATCATTTTAAATGTATGATTCTCTACAAGTAAACATATGTTTCTCTTTCTCCTTTTTTTTCCTGCACAGTAATGAAGTTTTAGGTAATAAAATGTGTTGCCTGAAGATAAGAAGCACTATCTAAAACACATTTCTGTCAATTAAATTGTCTTCTATTACTTCCATTGAAGCGCTAGCGGACTTTTGATTCGACTGATTTTTAAGAATACTGAAGAACACAAGATGTTGGAATTGGAATGTACACTGCTAATTTATGATGTTTAACCGTAATGGAGATAGCACATAATACTTGGGAAATTGCTTTTTATTAGGAATGAGTTCTTAGCATTTAACTTATGCTTTTTTATAAAGCTATATCTGCCACAGAACCCTCCATTTTAACTTGTAATACTGTTTGTGTTCTTATTTAGTGTTTTGTCCTCGTAATTAACTATAAAACTTACAATGAAATAAGACTGAAGAACTATCCTCCCATACATTCAACTCTCTCTAATGAGCTCATTGGGATAAAGCTCATTCTAACACTTAAATGCCAATGAAGAAACGATGCTTGTGTTTTAAAGGTTATAACGAACTAGTACTTATTTAAATGCTCACTAAGGTGAAGAAGCATCCATACAAATTTCATATAATATATTTACCATAAGCCAACCAGCCTATGAAAACTGAGTGCCATGGACACTTGAACATTGTGCCATATGGACATTTCCAGACAGTTCAAGCAACAAATACGCATTTTCCCTCTAGCATTAAATTCTCCTCTGTTCTCTTACAATAACTCACAAACTTTGAAGGAATTATTGTGTCTTTACATTGGTGTGATAGAGGAAGGAGTGGACTTCAGTCTCTGACTCAATGCATGCTACTTTGGAGAGCACAAGGAAAGCTGCACAGTCCAGAAGCTGAAAGTGATAATGTTGGTCAATGGCTGGCTGGCCAAAGGGACTATCTTTCAAAGCTAGTGGCGCTGCTCACAAAGTAAGATTTCTAGTTGAATGGGCCAGTCAGTAAAGCCCAGATTCATCTCAATTTTTGCCACCTGGAAATTAGAAACAGCTCTTCTAACCGTATAAATCTGTAAAAAAATGTCTACACCTAAGCTAGTCATTATTGGAGAGAAATACTTGTAATATTTCACAGTTGCTGCATCTGCATCAGAAAGGGAGGAATCAAAAGTTCCTGTTCTTTCCATTGTCTGTAAAGGAAGTCTAAGCAGTCAGCTCAGATAAGGACATCTGCACTGGGGGTGTCTGCATTCGCTCAGGCAAAGCCCATCCTGGGTGTCTGCTCTAAACTGGAGACAGAGCTCCTTTCATAGCATTCAAGACAACTTGTTTTACACAGCACTTGTTTTAGAATTAATTCCAATTGTAGGATGGGATGAATTGCTTTTGGAACTTCCTCTTGTTAACGTCTATAGGAGGGGCCTAGATAGTTAGCTTGGACTGGATACCTGTTAGATGATTATAATCACATGAAATGGATCTCAGCCTAGGGAATATCTCCTACAGGCCCAGAATACAAAGCATAGTCCATGTTTCTGTTGGTGTCAGCAGGTGGCCTGAAGATCAGAAAGACACAATCCCTTCCCTGTCCTCGTTTTACCTGTTACAGCAAAAAAATGGGCAGAGCAGGGAGGAAGAGAGGCGGCGGTAGGCAGGGGAATAAGCAGCAAAGATATAAAATTGCTCAGGTCTACTGTGACCACCCTCGGTCGCAGTACAATTGCAGCCTGAGGACTGCAACAAAAGCTGTGAATAGTTGTGCTGCCTCCGTGGTGGCAGATGGTGGGGATTAAGGTTCTCTCAAGTGCCGATAGCTTCCCTTGAGCAACGCCTATTTTTTTTTTCCTAAAGAAGACAGACATTTATTTTAAGTGTGCAAAAACGCAACCTCCCTTTCAGCTTTGAAGGAAAGTGGCAGTGAGGTCACCTCATTATCTTGTGTGAATATGACTGCAGGTGATATTTGCTATATATATAAACCAAGTAGGTACCTCCTGTTCATATATTCCTTCTGCTCTACCTCATGATTTTTCTTACCTTTAAAAACAAAAATAAAGAAAGAAATAAAAAGGTAAGTTCTGATTTGTTACTCAAACTCTCATGATAGACACACAGAAAATACATGAAGTGAAATTTACTCCAGAAGCGATATTGCAACTGCAATCTTTACAAATCCTTGCTGGTGCATATAGAAAAAGGGAGATCTTTTATTCAAAAGTAGAATTTTGCATAGCTAGATTTTATGCATGTCCAAATAAACAAGCATCTTAAAGATGTCTAGTTTTCAGAAGACAGAATATATTCCTTCTGCTCTACCTCATGATTTTTCTTACGCTTTAAAAACAAAAATAAAGAAAGAAATAAAAAGGTAAGTTCTGATTTGTTACTCAAACTCTCATGATAGACACACAGAAAATACATGAAGTGAAATTTACTCCAGAAGCGATATTGCAACTGCAATCTTTACAAATCCTTGCTGGTGCATATAGAAAAAGGGAGATCTTTTATTCAAAAGTAGAATTTTGCATAGTTAGATTTTATGCATGTCCAAATAAACAAGCATCTTAAAGATGTCTAGTTTTCAGAAGACAGAGGACTGCTTTCCATTGGAAAATCAGACTGCTTAAGGCATCTCAGTTTAGGCCCCTTAGGGCTTCTCTATTTGTACAAGTAAAAATCAAAACAGTGGAACTCACTAGGAAAATTGGGACTGTCTAGAGAAAATGTTAATATTAAAGACACGACTAATCTAAAATGTTATCAGCCCACAGGATGTGACAGCTTATGTAAGCTGGAAGTCTTTCCTTTTATCTTTGTGAAACGAACACTTTGAAGGCAGCTGTTAATATTTCTTAATAAAGATATTGCAAGAACACTGTTTCAGGAGGAAGGATAAATTAAAAGTTGGCAAAAAAAAAGTTTTAAGTAGTAGAGAACTATTTAAAAATCATCATTGAATTTATCAAATTTATATTTCCTTTTTCAGAAGTCATTAACTGAAGGGTACTAACCTTGAATTTCAAAAAAGTCACTGAAGGCAACATTGGGGAATAAATTTGGAGGCAAAAAAGAAACATATCCCCCCTTTGCAATGATGGAGTTATGTAACAGATGAAACTGAACATTATTTAGCTTCCACAAGTTCATGCAGACTCTTCCCTATGAACTACACCATCATCAGGGCTGAGAGATGATTAGAGTCCAGGCACTCACCATGGTCACATCTGCTTCCTCTTCTTACCCCTCATCTCTGTTTCTTTCCTTCCCCCCCCTCCTAAAATCCTCAAGCAATTTGGTTGCTGAGGCATGGTCCCAATAGATAAAGGTCTTACCATCACAGATGGCTCCTTTTAGCTGGAAATAATATGACACGCTTGAGTCCTTCCACTGCAAACCTCATCTTTCTGAAGGCAGCAAGAGCTCTGCAGCAGCTACATGGGTCAGGGAGCAAGAGAGGCTGATGAACATGGTGGTGACCTCAAGCTCTTCCTCTCTGTTGGCTTTTCAGTGTGGAATGAGTTTTGGTTCATCCATAGCTGTGCACTTCACCGCCCAAAATGAGCCGAAGAAGGAAGGCTAGTTGGAGAGAGCCCAGGACTGTGTTTCCATCAGGAGCTCTAGCTCTTTAGTTACCTCTACAATCACACTGTTTTCCACAGCCAGCACTTTAACTGTGCCCTGTGGGGGATCACTGAGCACCTCAGTCTGAGAGGCAGCGAACTGAAATCTTCCACAAGCATTAAATACCCACAAATGAGTTTTATACCTGTGTGTAAGTCATTACTTTCAAATATAAACAGTTGCAGAGGCCTTCAGCCTGGCTTCCCTAGAAGTCTGGACTGTGTTTGCTGTGGAGGAAGAGATGCAGCATACTTACTCTTATTAATCCTTCCTCCATTCAGCAAGTGCATATGTTTTTTAAGACTCGTTGCAGAGAGGGGTCAAGGAGCCTGAAAACCTGCCAGGTTAGTACTCCCAATGGCTGATAAGATCCTGCAAGGCAGAGGGAGACCTGGACCTTGAGTTTTGCAGTGCATCTGTAGCTCCTGTAACATTCAGGCTTCTGGATCTTCTTCAATCTATTGGGAACTGAGATTCTAATAATCCATGTGACAGAAAGCTTGGGATCATGGCTGTCTGGAATAAATTGAGGGAGAGGGAGATTCTCTCTGCCAGCTACTAAACCAAAATTTTCTGTAGAAGAATGGCTGCTTGGAGC
>NW_010392390.1:29548-33423 GCF_000710305.1 Buceros rhinoceros silvestris | reverse complement strand
GGCAATGGGGAACCTACTGGAAGAAGTTTGAAAAATAGCTGTCATTTTAAGGCTAATTCTATTGAATTGTATTAAACTGCCTCCAGAACAGCTTTGGAACTGCAGGCTCGGGGTCTGCAGATGAGGCTGGCTGAAAGCATCTCCTGTGGGGACTCTCAGAAAACTGTCCCACGATCTGAAGGTTAATGGGACGTTATGATAAGGAGCCCTTTGGACACAGGGAGAGGAGCATGTTTAATTCCAAACAAGTAATGATGCAACAACTTTCTTCTAGGCTTTAACAACCCAAATTTTTAAAGTAGTATAAAGTTGTCTTTTGGCAAATGATTCATCGTTGTTTCCTATCCAGTTCAGTATAGCCCACTGCTAACAGCTTTGTGTGCTTTCCTCATCTGTAACAGTTCTCCTCATGTATTGAATTCGACCTCTGTCTTTGCTTATCTGATAAAGACTCATGCATTTCTGAATTCATCTTCCCATGATTTAGGTCTGTTTTGTTAATATATTTATGTTTTGAATGAAATGAATGAATCTTTGAATCATCTGGTTGAAAGAGACCATTAAGATCATTGAGTCCAGCTGTTCACCCAGCACTGCCAGGGTCCCTAAACCGTGTCCCTCAGCACCACATCTACACGGCTTTTAAACACTTCCAGGGATGGGGACTCCACCATTCTGTTTTCCCAGAATACTGTCTTTTGTTATGCTAGAACACGATATCACTCTTAGGAACAAGCAGAACATTTCAGAGCTGTCTTTCTCACAGAACAGAGACTGAACCCAAAAAAGGTAGTGACATTCTCATCTCCAGGCCTAGTGAAGCCACTTCACTGATTTCAGTAAATTCTGAAGCCACTTGTGAAGGAACTGTGAAGAAAGTTACGAAGCCACTTTTCCCCACAATATTTAGAAGGCTGTTTGGAAATACCTTCTTGATGCTCAACAGAATTTAGCACACATTTGCCATAAAATTTGACTTCTACAATGCTTCTGCATGTGTGTGTGAAGGTAGAAGTTTTTGCTGTCGTTAGATTAGCTGTACCAACAACGAGGGTGAATGCGTGCTGGCATCCTTCATGAAATTTTAAACACTCAAAGAATCTGAAACAGTATTTTTCTATCAAGTACCTTGGGTACGGTGCAAGAAGTTTTCACTGGCCTACTCTGCATTACCATTCTGATACACTATCATTTCTTCTCTCTATACTACTCTGTTTCTTCTTGGCGCTTTAAGCTACTTTTAATTAATTATATTGAATTCAGTAGTAAACAAATAGTTTGGCGAAAATGCAATTATAGGTTAATTTCATTGTACTTGTGCTGATTTAGAATTTAGCAAATTTCTGTGCATCATTGAAGTCATGATGCTGTACGCGATCATGGCAGTTTTCTCTCAGCTTCTGTGGTTAACAACGAACTCCAAATCTTAATTTGAAACAAATCATGCTCATATATATAGCTTTGGGAAATATACTTTCTAACTGCAAAAAGCGTAGTTATTAAAATATTGATTAGATTATAGCCCAAAGTCATATATATTGCATAAACTTTCCAGTGGGTATCTATGTAGAGCTGAAACAGCAGCCATCACTCTAAACTCGATGTCAAGCTCATCTCAGCATGTGTAGTTGCCCAGCTGTGTAGATGTCTACATCTGAACTGTACGGTCCAGTATGCACCTGAACTCCTTTTATAGTCACAGAGAGAACAGGCACTTAAATTATATGTTTCATCTGACCTATTATGGATGTCTACCTCAGGATGAGATGAATCAGGTTCTTCTTTAAGTGCCTGTTTCTCTCCCTGGTCTCTACGTCAAAAAATTCCACCTAGTTCGGGTATAGACAATTGCTTTGTAGGCATTTAAAATTAGGCGAGTTGAAACCTGCCTGAGGTGCGTAAAAAACATGAATGGTTTTTTCTTTACAGCCTCTGTTCTTCAGGAGAAAATTGTTATCTCTGGCGCAGAATAATATTAGATTTCATGCATGGAGAACACAGATATAAAGAATTAAAGGTTCAGTTCCAGAGCTACTGAAGTTCTGATACTCTAGTTTCTGTGAAGGAAAATCACACGGAAAAGTGCTTCAGAGAGATCTGTGGGATGTCTAACATCCGAATGCTGAGACACAGCCTAACAACTAAACTAAAGTCTTGCCTAGCCCTCTAGCTCTACAATTCAGTACATTTTAGCAATATGACACATGTGATGTACTACATGTGATGATCAGCAGGTGATGAGCAGGGAAATAAAACAGTGCAAGAGTAAATGTTAATTGATGTACATGAAAAAAAGCAAATATATACAACATTAAAATTCCTTGCCGTTGAGGAATGTGATCTTGAAACTGCAATGAACAGTTCTATGAAAAGAAGTTGACTCTGTGGTTAGTAAAAGTCAAAAAGTAAATTGTAAAAGTAATTAAGAATTATTAGGAAAATAATTTAAAAAGTCATAAAAATGAGCCAAATCCTGCCATGAAATAAAGTAGAGTCACCCTTCACACAACATGTAGTTAATAGTTTCACTGTGCCCACTTGATTCATAAAGCTTGAAAAGGGTCACAAATTTTGATAGGATACCTCAGGCACACAATATTGTTTCTTTCTTTGAAGGAAAAAGCATAAAGGATTAAGTTTGCCACAAGAAAATGCGTGATACTACATGGAAAATTAATTCGCATAGCAATGTAAGTTCAAAATTCTTGCTACTCTTTCTCTTGATCTTTCCTAGACCATCAAGAGAATAATGGTGAAAATAGTAATTAATATTAGCACACACTGTTCAGCATTGCATTTAAACAATATTCTGAAAACCTTTTTCTTGTCATCTGCATGTGCATGTACTGGATATAATTTTTTTTAGAATTCTACTATTAAGTTACATCATTCTATTTTCTTTAATTTTAAGGGTTTTTAAAATTGATGTTATTTTGGATTATTCTAAGAAAACAGTATAAGATTCTTAGATATTGTAAATTTGTACAGCATTGCTGGATTCATTTATCAGCTGAGACTTCTGAGAATCAGGCTGGACATTTATATTCATTTCTCTTACTGTATCTAACTTCTCTTATCCTTGCCAGTACACAGGGCATTCTTGCAAAGACGGTGATGCTAATCTTGTTCCTAGTCCTGCCCCAAAGGACTGTTTTGTCTTTTAGTGCTATTTTACCATGTTGAGAGAATCATGCACTGGACCACAGTCATCCTCTATGTACCTTTTATGGTCAACAACCGCTGTAGTTTATGGCGCTGTGTTACTCCTGGCACGTTATTTGGAGACCTCAAATGAGGAGTCACAACAGTCATGTCAGAACATGAACAATACAGTCCCCTAAATCAGTAAAGAAGGAGCGAGTCACTTCTGGATACTGACACTTTAAACCCAAAGGTTTATCCGGTGGACTCCCAAGATGAGGAGCACTTCAGTCTCCATTTGACCTTGAGAAATATTTGTTCTCCGCTGTGAATGAGGTAACAGCCCTTGTCAACGCTTTGGGGAGTTTTCTGTCCTCAGCAGCATTTCTTGTGTTATGCAGGCTGAAGATAATCAAACGGTTTTCAGCTATGATTTTCCTTCTTGTTGTCCCATTGGTCTCCTGACCCCAAGGCCGTTGTCAGACACATGGAGGAGTTTTCTCCAAAGCAGCTGCATACCTGGGTTTCCTCAAGCAACAACCAGGATGAGGGGCCAGGATCGGAACTGCAGTATATGCTAGAATAGACTGACACGGAGTCAACTGTGAACCAGAAGATGAGGTTCAGCGGTGGTGCACGTCCTCATCTCAGTCCGCAGGGAGCTTCCATGGCTGCGAGTGCTCATGGGTGTGCACAACACACGAGCACTGTGGAGTGTACCCACGTGTCACAGC
>NW_010392390.1:0-29465 GCF_000710305.1 Buceros rhinoceros silvestris | reverse complement strand
ACAGCAGGAAGATCACAGCGCTGGATCCTTTTAAGGATTGCTCAAAATTAAAACGCATGGTTTTGGTAGCACTACATTTTATGCAGTAGCCGTATATTTTCATCGTTTCTTTTGCACGTACTAATGGTTGGTACTATTGCATATAGCTGTAAAATAAAACTAAATAACACCTAATCCACAAATTGGGTGAATGATAGTCACATTTTAATATTACTAAATGTCTCAGCACAGGAAAGATGTTAGGTGTTTGTTCAAGTTGGTGTTCACCTATTTGTTCAAGTAGGTATTTACAATCTATTAAAAGATATAAATGTATGAGTGCATTAGGGAGATCAGAATAAAAAAAGACATAAATATCTAAATTTAATAGAGAGATTATAATGAAAAGAAAATAAAGATACGCTTAAATTTTCGTGAATTTAAGTGCTTTGCTGAACTAGGATTTTACTAATTTTGAGGAAACTCGTGGCTGTCCACATAGGTCTACTCTACTAACTCAGTATTAAAAAACATTAGTAATTCATAGAATCACAGAATGGTTTGGGTTGGAAGGGACCTTTAAATACCATCTAGTCCAACCACCCTGCAGTGAACAGGGACATCTGCAACTAGAGCAGGTTGCTCAGAGCCCCAGAGAACCAGTCCTGATACGTTTCCAGGGATGGGGCATCTGCCACCCCTCTGGGCAACCTGTGCCAGTGTTTCACCACCCTCATTGTAATAAAAAATTCTTTTATATATCTAGTCTGAATCCACACTTTTTTAGTTTGAAACCATTACCCATTTCAAAAATGACCTTATCGCTAGCAGATGGCAGCTAATGGGTGTCATCAAATATGCTGACAAAGGACCCAGGAATAGAAAGTTAGCAGATACTTCACAGGAACCCTAGAACGTAGGATGGGAGGAATGTCAGGAGCTCTCTGTTTCTGCTCCTTCATATCAGGGCCATCTATGATTTTTGACAAGATGGCTCAGAACTTTGCTGCCCATGTCTTGAAAAGTTCCAAGGGCAACCTGTTCCAGTGCTTGACTGTCCTCATTTTTCTGTATATTTTTTCTGAACCTCTCTTTCTCTTACATCCATGATCTCTCATTCTCCCACCTTGCTACCCTTGTAAAAGCCTCCTTGTAGACATGGGTAGGATGCTGCTACATCCTCCTGAAGCTGCCTCTTCTCCAGGTCCCCCAGCATCTTATGAAGGACAATTACTCCACTTCCTGCTTTCTCCACCGCCTCACTTGGTGATGGTCTATCACTGAATTCGCGTCGGTTTACCAATTCCTTTCTTTTTTGGGTGTTCCAAAACTGGGTGCAGTATAATAACTGTGGGCTGATGACCGACTGTCAGTTAAAGAAGACTAATTACCTCTTCCTAGCTCCTGGTTCTACTCCTACATCAGCAATCCAAAACACTGTTATTCTTTGCTGCCAGGTCATGCTGCTGACTCATATTTAGCTATTTGCCCACCAGGACTTCCAAGTCCTTTTCAGCACAGCTGCTCCCCAGCTGTGCAGTCATAACTCATATAAAGTGCGGCATTTAGCATTTTTTCCCCTTGTTGAATTTCATGAAGTTCCTCCAACACATCTAGACCCCTCAAAGTGGAAGTCTTCCCCTTGGTCCCCAGCGTGATGAAAAAGCTCATATAAATGGTACCTTAGAAAATTTGGCAAATTGACATTTCAGCACAGTTTTCATCAAAAATAAAAATAGATAAATATACTTTCATTTGTTATTTTCTGTAATAAAAGTTATTTGAAATCTTTCCACAAAAAGCAGCATTTTCTTACCCACGTAAGGGACCTTGGGCAAAATGTTATGGTACCTCTGGTTTGAGGAGGCTGCAATTTGGTTGAAGGCCTGTCACATCTCCCTAGCTGAGCTTGGCTTTATTGCAATAGGCAGTGATTATTGCTCAGTGTAACTCAAGAAATATATATTTAACTGCACCAAAAAATAAAAAAGTTCCAAGAAAAAATCCTTGGCTCCTCTGCTGCAGCCACTACTGAAGCAAACACTGAATAAAAGACAGAAGAAAACAAAGCATCGCAAAGGAAAAATCAGCTCCTCTTATGTCTTCATTGTAGCTGACTAAAGTTGGATTTCAAAGTACTTTTCAAGCTGTTTGGATACACATCAACTTGTAAGGGTAAAGGGAAGAAAAAAGGAAAGGAAAGAAACTCACAAGCCTTTCAGCCCTGAGCGCCAATGAATTATATTTTCCCCCATGTTTCTTTGCAAGTCTGCTCTCTTTTTTGTACGGTTTTATTTATGTGGCAAAGTATTAACTCAGCAGTAAGCTAACAGCCACATGGAGTTATGAGAGGACACATTCGACTTTTCTGCTGAAACATGGTATTCTTTACGAAACAATAGCCTGTATGGAGGAAATAATGATTCCTGGGAGACCAAACCTCTCAGGGGGATGAGACAATAGCGCTTTCGGTTTCTACCTCTGCACTTTGCATGTCAACCAGATTAGTAATGACCTGAAACCTGTCTCACACCTCAGTAGTTCCTCATGCTTTGCCATTTGTAAGGGAGCATTGGGAATGGACTGCTGCTTCTCACTTAGGGAACAGAAGGGAAACCAAATTATTCCCCCTCTTGTTCTCTATTGTAAAAGTAAAGGCTTTGCTTTCATTGTTGTTTAGAACCTCAAGTTCTTGAGGAGAATCTCTGACTGCTCTCACAAGGCCATTTGGGTGGTTCTCCCTGCAGAACCATGTCCTGACCGTGGCATCATTAGATGTTTCATCTGCCAGTTTCCCAATTCCCCCTCAGATGTTAGACCAGGCTGTAAAAAGACAGCGTGCAAAAGCCAGGCTAAGGTAATTCAGCGAAGATAATAGCTTAGTCCAAACAGGCTCGTTACCAGCAGAACAGGAGGTTTGTTTTCAGCTGAACTGGATGAGGTGATAACTCTTGCATGCTGCAAAGAGCTTTTAGTCTGATTCATGTGTAGATTAACAGTGACTGAACCATTCAAAACTGTCCAGCAGTCTGGACTGTTCATGTGCACGATGGCTTGTGATATTTTGAGCTGTATTATAGAGGATACAGAGAGCAGTCCTTTTAAGAAAGTATTATGAGGAAATGCCTGAAGTGTGTGTGTAACCTTGTTGTCAGGTGGCCTGTTTACCAGCTGTAGTACAGAAAAGGCTTTAAAGCTTAGTTTCACAGTGTTCTTGTTATATTTAGCTGCAACAGGAGCTTAAATTCAGCTATCCAGTGGGAAAACTTCTGGTCTAAGCTCCTTTTGTAATTCATGGAGCGGCAGAGAGGGATTTGAGAGTATGTGTCTTATTCTAAAAAAGAGTGATGAGCAGGATCATTTGCCCTTTGGAATTCCTTTCCATTTCCTAAAGAAAGAATAGAGACAATTGGCACAGAGGAAATAAAAAAACTTTTACATAGTTTATATGAGATGAGATGAAACTCACCCATAGGTCCTCAAAACTCGCATCATGGCCGTGAGTTCCCTTCTGCCTTACAGTCATCTTCAGGAAATTCAAAGCAAATTGGTATTTCTCAGACAATGTTAACTAGTCTCAACGGTATCATTTTCAAATCTTTATAATGGAAAGGATATCTATTAGAAAAATGGAATTCATAATGGAAAAAATGGTAAAAGATTTATGAAACAGGATAGAATATATTCAGGGAAAAGATTCTGGGACCTAAGGTATTTCTCCATAACTTTGAATATCCAGAACTCAGTGCGACAGCAAAAATACAACTCCTAACTACACAACTTCCTGCACAACAGAGAACTACCTACCCGCGCTGTTGCTCCAAAACCTGTATGTCTAAGTCATGCATTAGGCAGCTGTATTTCGGTTAAGGAGTCCGAGCCCTAATCACTGTCTCTTGAGTTTCCCAGCCTTTTGGGAACAAAACAATACCGGTGATGGGAGGTGGGAATGTGAAATATTCCCCACAGCAATTAGCAGCCTGGAGGAGCTGCTGAGTAGGTGTTCATTCCACCATGCTACGGGAAAATGACTGTCTTTCTAAAGTTAAGGTGGCCCCCCGTAACCATGTTTCATTTAAATCTTGCCGAGCCGAAATCCAACTTTCTCATAGCCTCTTGAAGGTTTTTTCCAAATGTCTCAGCAATCTGTAAGCTTACAGTTTTTCTTTGCATCCCATCCACTTCTTTCTCTAGCCTTGCAATAGGGGAGGAGAAGATGAAAAGATTTTATACTCTTCCCATCTCTCGGCACCTTTTACTGTGACACCTCCGAGAGAGGGCCACACTTTAGCCTGATGGCGAAATGTCTCCTTAGCATCCAGACAATTTCGTCTGTTTGAAAAGCAGGCAGGGAGTTGGATAGGAGAGCAGCTTAAAGCAAGCATGGCAGAAATGGCAGCAGGCAGATTCAATTTCTCCAAGAGTGCTTGAATCCCCAGTTGTTACAGAGCTAAATACTGTCTGCTGTAGTGTCCTGATGGGTATATTGACTTGTTTTCCTTTGTGCCAAGAACTTCCACGGTGTCTTTATTATCAACGCTTGCAGAACAGGGTAACACTTGTTTGAACTCAATCTGTGGCTTGGAATTTGTCAGGTACAAGAGGACAATTGTGCAATGCTGTTCTTCATTTTTCAAGTGACAGTAGGTTTGTTCAAATTGTCTGTGATCTGGATCAGAACCAAGGGCTTTGTGATTTTGTGCCCAAAGTTGTGACTACATTCAAAGAAATCCAAATGTGTCACAAAACCATTTAAAGTGATTAACAATACCCACAGGTAAGTGATGGAATTAATTAATTCCAGGCCCGTTATCTGCTCCTGAGGTAATAGCTGCAGGAACAGACCACTGACTGAGTTGAAAAGCTGGTAGATTCTCTGTTGGGTCTGGCAGGGAGGCAGAAGGAGCAAAATTCCTCACGGTCTCCCTGATCCTTGGTTTTCTACAAGTATAGAGGATCATTTTCAGTATGATCACAGATTGCTCCTCCCTGATGGTGTCCCACATCCTACTGTGGTCTTTTTGATGTGGGAAAGAAGAGCTCTTCACCTTCTGGGCTGACAACCTGTATCTTCCACTTTCTGATTATTTACCTTTGCTGGGGATACAGCTCTCATTGATATCACTGTTTTCTTCCTTAAGATTTGCTCTTTTTGGTACTTTTCCTTAAAAGGTGGTATGCAGCCTGTATCCCAGATGGATAGAAAATTCTCTACACTAATAAGGAGGAACACAGAACTAACCCAGTTAATTTGAATTGTCCTTTAGCAATCCTTGTGTTCCTGAGGCAATCGATGGATCTAGATACTTGATAGAGAAAGATTGCATAGTTTTATGGCCATCTGCCTCTCTTCAGAGACTGTCCTGAGAAATGAGGAGCCTGTCTTCGAAAGGGTGGACCTGTGCCTTCAGGACTATGCACCTTAAATTCCACCACCTGTAAGTCTAAGGTAGATACGGTACAAACATCTTGCTCTAGGACATATCCTACAGCCCTAAACTTGGAGGCTGGTGGGACAGCTATGGGCTTCATGCCAAACCAGCAGGAACCTTATCATAATAATCCTTAATTTCGCAGATCGAGTGACGATACCTTGTCTCTTTCATGAAGCTCTAATTTTATTCTCTCCTGTAAAAAAGAAGGCACTGTAGGTTTTCAACATTTAATATTTCCCTGCCTCCCCAATTTGTCTTGTCATTGTTAAATCTTATCTCTACTTCTTTGTTTCCACTATTCTTTTTAAAGAATCATAATTGGTATGATTATCCTTGCTATGAGAATAATTAGCTATAGCTCTTTGACACATTAAATGGGGAACATTACATTTTAAGCAGCAGGCACTGAAACACTAAACAATACTGCTTTGAATAGGACCATAGAGAAGAGGCTCAGGTGAAACAATTGCTAATTTTAGCAACTTGAACTTTATACCTTTATAGAAGAAAATTAATCTCACAGTAGTTTTTTGGCTGTGCATTAGCCAAAGCACTTTGGCCTCTTTTTAAAATAGACCTTTGATATTTTCAGTGACAGAAGACGGTTGCACAATGAATCATCCCCTGATGCGTCCAAAAGAGCCTTGCTCTTGCAATAAAAAGAAAGTGTTTGATTCCTCTCCTGTGTGGCTGGATAAGTCAAATATCGCCTAATGCAAATAGCATCATCCAGCCACACTCACATTTTAGATATGAAATCTCTCAACAGAGAACTGGCCAATGTCACATCTCAAAAAATAAAGGTTACAGAGTTTTAAGTGCTCTAGTACTGGAAAGTCTGTTCCACGTTTAGCAGGACTAATTGTAGGAAACAGGTACCTGTGTGATATTTGAGAGGTGTCGGATTAGTCTTGGTAGCTGCCAAAATATCCTTCCTCTGCTGAATGTAATAGGAATTTACACTACCTTTGACAAGACTATTTTCAGTCAGTCAGTTGTTCACCTTACTGAGGTATTCTAGTTTTTCAGAAAGGTCACCAGAAACACCTCAGGCCTAAGAAGCTTGCTTGGCGTGAGTGGATTACAGTGATGAATTGGTCTTAGTAACCATCCTGTTAACAGTATGGCTGTGATGAGCCCTTTTTCTTAGCTAAAGAGGAGAATGAGGATGTAATAATTCGATTGAAATAGAAGGTCTTAATTTTTGCTAGAACTGATTTGGTCAGCATTGAACTGCAGTATTATTATAATATTACAACTCTTCCCGTACTCGACAGTAGTAAGTAAATGATGATGTAAGTTTGATGGAATTATTTGCCGTAACTAACATAATTGAGACCTTAATATATTGGAAAATATTATTAAGAAATTCTTTAAAAAGCAGCATGTTCAGTAAATTAAAAATGGCCTAATTAATGGAGGTATTGCCTTTGCAGCTTTTCCCAGGTTGTTGTTTCTGTCAGGCAATGTTAAGATAAACAAGATAAAATATTATGTGGATTTCAGCAATAAAGAACACTGATGCCATTTCTACTTAAACAAGTCTCTGACTTCTATACCAACTTCAGGAGGATTCATCTGAAGCAAACCTAGTAAAACTAAGAGGTTTAGTCAGACTTTCATTTAAACTGAGAGCTAATATGGGCTTAAATAAAGTCCTTGGAATTTAAATTCCCAAAACATGCTTGAAACAGTTTCAGCCATGAGATTGCGATTAAAAAATTAATTTGCTGCTTGCCATCCTGGTTTCTTTGGCTGTGCATAGTGGTACCTCAGCAGTCTGGGTGGAAACATCTCCTCAGGGAGCAGGAATCTCCGGACTTCAAGCCCCCTTTTTCCATCTCATTATTTAGCAGAAATGAAATCCATCTTCTCACTCTGGATTAAGCACACAGTTAGCAAAAGAAGAGATAGGAAATGACAGTCAGTTTGAAGCACAGTATAGGACAGAGAAACACATGATCAGTTCATGGAATCGTTGCATCTGTTGTACTGCAAACTTGAGCAGATTATTTGATTCTCTGTTTCTTAATGACTACAAGTGCAACTGGGGGCAAATCTTGTTTTAGTCCCAAGTAAAATTACATATCCCCAAAGCAAATCTTCTGTTCTTCGCTCATTGTGGATAATTGTATTGCAAATTCTGTAGTGCAAGGATTAATTATTATTATGTGCTTTTTCTCTGGCACATTGGGCCGTAACTGTGCTACCTCAGTATAAACAAAGTATAGCAAAATTACAGGTACTTTAGATCCCCAGAAGAGGACTAAAAATTCAGCGAGTGTTCTTGATTCTTAATTCTACTTCATTCTGCCAGATACTTAATTCTATTTTGTTCTGCCAGAATATTTGGTACTTCTATAACCCTCTTCCATTTTGCTTGAATTATATAACTGTTAATTATCTCAGATATTTTGCATCCACTCACTATTTGTCCACAAAGAAATGCGTGGTTTAGCCACGGCTGCATGTCTGGTTGATTGCCCTTCCAAACTAGACGTTACCAGACCAGTGCTTTATTGTTAAGAGGACACCTCTGTTTCAGAATACAACCGCCTTTTTCTTTCTTTGGAAGGTGTGTTCAGGGTCCTCCCCTGCTAGAGATGCTTTTCAACTTCTGTCACTATTTTGACATTTTGATGCATCACTGGGGAATGCTGAAATAGTTGGTTTGACACTGGTGTCACAACCTTCCATCTTTGCGTGAAAGCATCTATTACTGTATTGCCACATCTAACCACATTCTAGACACTCATGACAAACCACAATAGTCATGTTAGCCCAAGTCAAGGAGAGAAAAAGAAAATCTTCACAGCTCACTGGTAAATCACCTTGGCTCTGCTAGAACAAGATGAGTGAGTGCTGATATTTCCTTGGAAACAAAAGAGTCCCTTGGAACAAAAGCAACTCTCCATACTAAAGGACAGGGGCAAATGATGTGAAAAAATGAGCGAGTTTTTTGGATATATGGGAAAAAAATGGGTCGCAGTACGAATGGCTATACACTGGAACAGATTGCATGGGTTTATGGAATATCCATCCTTGGAAATTTTCATAACTCATCTGGAAAATACTCCGGGCAACCTTATCTAGTGTCAAAATTAATTCTTTTTTGTGCAGTGAGATGGACTAGATGAACTACAGAGGTACTTTCTCCCTAAAATATTGTACGATTCCAGGATTTGTTCTACCTGCTCCTCTCTTTGAGCACAGAAGGCACTTCGGTGGCTAGAGTTGACTGCATGTCTAACTTCTAGATGACTAGTTTAAGTCAGATGAAGCCCAGTCTAAGACTGAGGGAACTTGGAAGGATGTAAGGGAAACATTATTTAATGTTAAACATAATGAACAAATTAACACTAGAAAACAGATATAGTTAAACTACTATATCTAGGACCTGTGTGCTCATGCGTGACAGAGGCTGTCAGGAAAGACAAAACTCAGACGAGTTCTTTAGAAATAAGGTTTGGAGAATATATGCTGCAAACTCAGGCACCAGTACCACTGGAATTAAATAACAGGAGAAAGTATGATGAAAAAAGGATTGTCCTCAGTACCACAAGACTCGTAACAAATCCAGCTTTTAAATATGTATAGGCAGGCGAGATGCATCCTGTCCTCTTGGCAGAATTGAGTCTTCCTGGTGAAAAAAAGTCATTTATTCCCTGTTTAAGGAATGTATTTTTCCTTGAAGTCAGTTCAGATTTCTTCCTGTAAAAGCAGCAGAGAGATAAAACCATCTCAGTAGCACAGTACAGTCCATTTAACATCTGTTTCTCCTTCTGGACGTACTTCTTTCTACCCATTCGCCACATGGGGAAATTAAGACGACCGTGATTCTAATTTAGTTCCCTTATGTACATAAAGGGAGATGTAGCAAAGGCCACTGTCTGCATCAAGATTTGGTGCAGAGTAGCTGCTTTGGTATAACTTCGTATCTTTACTTAGTGAGCATCGATTCTTCTGTAGGCTTCCCCCGAGCTCCACATGTTTCTTCACTATGAAGATGTTGTGTATGATCTCGAACAGAAAGTCATCCAGTTAATGAGACGACATGTAAAGGGAAGTAACCAAAAAGATGGCATACAGCTCTTACTTCAGAAAAATAAATGACTTCTAAATTCTGAAGTCTTCTAAAAAATACTTTTTTTTCTTAGTCTTCTAAAAAATACGTTTTTTTTCTTAGTAGTTATTTATGGGCTTTCAATTAACTGTTATACACTCAGCAATGTTTTTATGGTTTTCTTCCTGATAGGTTTTTGGAATATGCTTTGAAAATTTGGCAATTATATGGCATTGCTTTATATTGTGTATGCTAACTACTGCATCTTTACTGAGATGGCTATGAAAATCTCAGCAGCAAAGGCACAGAGCAGCTACTGTTCAGAATTCTGCCTTCTCTCATAAAAAAGCCCCAAGCGTATAGCTACAGCACATCACTCACTTTGTAAGCTCTGACTGGATAATCACAGGCACACTTTTAAGGCCCAAGCTCAGTCCTCCTTTTTTCTAGTACTGCAACTTGCTGTCACTTATTACATCACCAGCAAAATTATTTGACAAGATCCTTGGGGCCAAGAACTATTTATTTTTTCTACAAAATGCCCAGTGAACTGAAGCAGCTAAATCAAATAATAATGTTGGTGTGAGAGTGGGTGGCTTTGATAGAGCCATTTTGCTGTTGGAGGCAATTTTTTTCAAATCCATACCCATTCTTACTTTGGGCATAATATCATGGAGTATTTTGCTGTACTGCATTTTAGGAAGGGGTGAGATCTATTAATAATATTGAACGTTATTTTATATATTACAATTTTCCAGCTCTTAAAAGTCCCCCTTCATTTAGGATTTTCCTATGCTTTAACCTGGGAGCTGGTTGGCTAACCTCAACTTAAGGTGCAGACAGCAGAAGAAGAGCCTGCTTGTACCACATATGGGCCTATCTGTTCTATCTATCTGCAGATTACCTTGCTAAAAGTATAAAAGAACAGGTAGTAGCACCCTCTTCCTTGGCAGACTAACAGCCCAGAGACTCTTGTGGTTCAAGTCTATGCTGAAACCCAGGCAGCCACTGCTGCTGTTACCCAATTACCTAACAATTAAACATTTGGATAATTATGTGATTAACTAACTGTAGCTGACTGTACTGCAATTGTTACTTCATTTTACTGTGTGCAAAATCGACATGGCTTATTGCTTTTAGCTCTGGTTGCAACAAGCCATTGGTGGGTTATCTTTGTTACTGATTTACCTTGCACTCACGGTGCTGAGCTCTCTAAACGTGACATATTTCAGCCAATACATTACAAATTTCTACCTATTTTCCCAAGGCAGAGTAGTGCTTGTCAGTGCCTATTTCATCTAAGTATGACTCCAACCAGGCATCAAACCAAGAGTCGGAAAGATTTTAACTCACACCCCGCAGAAGGTAACTCATATTTGGAGTTTTCTTTGCCTGGTTCTTGTGGTTTAATCTGTATTACTGGAATCGACAAGAATAAGAGGTTTCTTGGATGCTAATGCAGTATCTTTGGCACTGCCTGCTCAGCTGCAGTGATTTTGTGTTCAGGTGCAGAGAGTTACAATTAGAGTCAATATTGCTCTGCCTTCGGTTTCCTAATTCTGTATTTCTTTGTAAATAGCGCGATTGTAAAGCAAGGTAACAATTCTTTCCTTTCAGTTGTAATACTGTATGTTGCTTAAAACAGTTGTCAATATTAAAAAGAAATTGTTAATGTATTCCTTGCTGTGTATTTCAATACCCACTCACCATTAAATTCCTACTGGTCACATTTTCTTTTGGTATATTGGCTAAAGTGTTTGTTAGACTGACAGATATGGATATAATTTATAGATTTCTAAGTAAGCAAACAGGGAACATGCATAAATATAGATCTCTACAGTATGAGCCAAGAGTATGAGCCAATGAATGAATCTGCTTTGATACACTCCTGCAAAGTTCTGGTGTCCTTTTAGCCACGATGATTTTTAAATTAATATGCCTCAGCAACCAACAGCAGCTTGGAAAAGGAAGGAAAAGTGATAACCAGCATCTGTTTGTCTGAACAATCTTCAGGAACTGAACTTCCACTAATGTGTAGAAGAATGAACCGGAAATTTATCCAGCAATAAAAATAAAAAATGTTCAAAGATGATTAATCTTATAAGTCTGTTTCACTAGCACCAGTTCTCAAGAGGGAAAAAGCTTCATATTGACATTCGACAAAGTTAATTTCAGTAACTGCTAGTTGATGGATCAGATTTTCTTGTCTCATCTAGTTTCTTGATCTCTTGATCTCTGCTCTGTCTCCAAATAGGGTCCATTTATTTGATTTTACCCACCAGCTCGATTACACACAATAAAGGTATTTTCATTAATTAAGATTTGAAACGTCTAGTGCTCTCTGTGTCCTTTTTCTAGAGATACAGATGCAAAAGAATCGCAGATTGGCACAATACCAAAGAGCTCAGAAAATCACCCAGAAATTCAGAGATAAAGTAAGGCACCTGAATTCTCCCAACTGGCTAGAATTTGCTAGATGAAACCCTTACATCTGAGAAGACAAGCAGCGCATTAAGGAAAAGACCTGGACAAAGTCTCAACAGATCTGCAGTATCATCCTGGAGAGGAGACTTTGGGTCTTTCCCTCCTTGCCCTTTTGCAGCACAAGTTTTTCAAATGGAGGAGGGAAGAAGAATTAACAGACTGTGAACCTGGAAGACAGCAGGGCAGGCAATGAAACATGTCCTCGCTACTGGTGTCTGCCACAACCCTCGGCAAAAAGAGCCTTTAGGCATTTCTATAGGCACAGTTTTTCAGGCTTTCATGTTCTCAGCAAGGCCGTTTCCTGGACTGGACCACTCTGAGCTGCGGACAGAAGAGGAGACCCTACTGCCCTTCCTCACAGTTCGCTTGGGGTCCCAACTTGATTGTGTTGCACAATGTCAAACCAAGCCACAGGGTTCACACTTCCAGCCTCACAAGTGGGAGATGCGCATCACATTCTGCTCTGTTTGTGTAAATATCAAAAGGTTTAAGGCAGGAGCTCACGTAACTCTCTGAAAAGAGTGAGTAGTTGTTTACTCAGGGCTAAGTGCTCCTTTTTCCACTTTTTCTGCGGGTTTGGAGTGGAAGCTCTTTGGAGAAGGATGTTTACTGTCTTGCTAGCAGTACTTAAGTGGGGGTGCAGGCACATTAATAATAGAAAGCAAATGCTACGAAAAAGGATGCCAGGCCCTGTAAGCAAACCAACCTTCAAGTAGCAATTTTAATGAAAATTTTGTGAATAATAATGGACAAAAATCTGAATCCATACAAATAACAGAAGGCATGTATAATGCTGCACGGAAGAAGGAATTTCAATGTCTGGGAAACCATCACTCTGCTAACATCAAACTAGAGCTGGGTGGTGTTTTCCATTGACAGAAAAAATAATCGGGGAAAAAAAAAGTTTGCTACAGTGACTGCTAAATTTTCTAGTTTCCACTCAGATGACCCCTTTCCCCCATGTGCTTATTGCAATTTGAGTGACATTTTGAAAGAAACCGTGTGACTGGGGACATGACTCAGTGACTTCTTCCAGTTCACGTGTGTTAGTAAGTCACCCCCGCAGTACTGCTGTTAGGGTGTTGCACCACAGGGGTCTCTCAAACAGCCACTTTACTCGGGTGTGTGCATGTTCTTAGCCCCATGCAGGTAAAAAGGCATCACTTGAACACCTGTATCTCAGCCAAGGGGCTGGCTGTTTTAGCTAACGGTTCAAGGTAGTAAAAATTTTAATTGCAGTAACAGTGGAAATATCTGTCTGGTTGGAACAATAAATTATTTTTAAAAAACCTCTAGAAAACATTTCAACTTTCTAAGTACCATTTAGGACTTTAGTATTTTTCCCATTCCTTCTCTTCCTTGTTCTCCTTTCTCCTATTTTCACCTTTTTCTGTTATTTCCTCTGTGGGGAAAAAAAGTTTTCTTATAAAAAAAAAATCCTTACAGTTTTTTGTCTTTTCAAAGTATTTCCAGTAAGACAAGAGGTGTCAAAAAAGAAATAAGTCAGGAAAAAAGCGTCCATGACCTGAAAATTTCAGGGAGGCAAAATATTGCTGTTTCAGCTTTAAATTAAGCACAATGACATTTCAGACTGTGTTGAATTTTTTTTTGGAGACAGCAATAGGCTTTGAATTTTTCAGTTACAACCCTGAATAAATCAATTAAAATAAATTCCGTGATGTGAACCTTAACTTCAATTTGAAATGATATTTTAGACTAAAGCATCTCATTTTAATTGAGATGGCATCATAGAATTGTTTTCATCTTTGGAATGCGACCTGGAATAAAAAACCCCACAATACTACCTCAGATTGTTGGCTTATTTATCAGAGTGCAACAGCTTATTTTTAATTTTATAACCGGGTTTATGTTGAATTTTAGGATACTTTTCTGCATCTATCATTTTACTACCACAAAAACATTGAGAAAAATAATAAAGCCACTTTAGAGAAACTGAGTTATATATATAAAAAAATTAAATAGATTTTTAAAAATATAGAAAAGTAACCTCTTGAATGATAAAGGGCATCTTAAAAGGGTCATCATTTGAAAAGTCTTGGTTGCTAGGAGACTGTAACTGAAAGTGGTCAGGATAACAAATGTTTTATTTCAAATATAAATGTTAATTAGAGTGCATGTTTAACGGGTAATATATAAAGATATTAGGAATCTCTTGATTTAAAATTGTGTGTGGAAAAGAATAGGATTAAGTTAAAATTTTTAGTGGAAATCAAACCACCTCGACAGGTACAGGGAGTCCTCTTCATTGGGTAAAATATATCTATAAAGCACAAAATTATTAATAAGTAACCTAACCCTGATGGAAAATTAATTTTGCTTGTTGTAATGCTCATTAATCATGTTTCATAAAACCCACAACATAAAAGAACTCAGGTCTTAAAAACTGTAGTTGCAGGCTTTGTTGTTCACGCGAAGACAAGAACTGTTCAAAATGGGCTTTGGTAAGAAAAGATAGTGTATTAAAAAAAAAAAAGAATGAATTCTCATGCATGCAGTGACGTCTGCGCAGTGAGAGGAATATAGTAAAAACTGAAAAAGGCTGCAAAACAGTCTGGGATTGAACTTCATTTTGGGTTAGTGATACAATTCTGTGATAAGGTCACACCTTCTCCTTAGTCATAATACACAACCTCACAAAAATCCCAGCGAAGCCTTGCTCCTCAGTTGTTTAAAGCACTGAAATGTGGTTAGAGTAATTAGGACGTCTCAAAACGTTGGGGATGGATTATCGTTCTGGGAAGAGCACCCATAGATGACAGAGGCTCTTATAGAGCTACATGGAGGTTGTAGCGTTGTCAATGGGCTGGAAGAAAATGAAACCTGGAGTACGTCTCATGTTCCAGTTGGGAGAGAAGGCAGAACAGGGAGGAGAGGAATTCAGGTACACGTCTTTCAAACCTGGCACCGATGAATGATTTAAACACCAACTTGTCCTTCAGAAATTAAATGCTTAAGGGGAACTTTAAGAATGCTTCCTGACAAACCTGAGTAGGGTCTATGGCTTCTAATATTCTTCATGAATTACATTCAGGCTTTATGCAATTATAATACTTCCATGTTTATTTACTAGGTATAGTGTTACATGTTCATCAGTAAATAGAGAAAAAATGTGATTTGTGAACATTTGCTGGGGCAGAATTACATTATATTTCCTTCTCGTTGTTGACAACACCCTTTTCAGGATATGAAATACACTGTTTGCAAATCTCAAAACAAATCTAGCAAAATGAGTAAAAAAATTTCCCAAATCTGTGATATTTAAGACATACCATTTTAATAAAAACACTTTTGAAAAGATTCCTCAGTTTTGTTCCAAAGTCTGAAGACTGTCGGGTTTTATGAAAAGCTTCTTAAGGCTTTAAAGATCTGCATAAAAATTAATTGTGCAAATGAATGTAAGTTTGCAATATTTGTATTACAAAGATTTCTGTCAAAAACCCACAGTTGGAAATAACATGCTGTTTGTCGTGTAATTGTTACTATTCACTAAAGCAGAAAAAGCAAGTGCAGAGAGCTAGAGAACTGACAGCCTAGTCATTTAAAACTACAGGTTGTCTCCTGGATGACAATGGTTTTCGAAGTACAGCCTAACCCATGCCGAGAAGTTGCTCGCTGGAAGTATATAGTGGATAATATTTTAACACTTTAGTTGAATAGAGATTTTTAATCTTTTTTTTTCTTAAAAAATTCAGAAATGTTACTCAGAAAATGTGGTGAATGCAAGAAAGCCATGTATTGTGTTTCGGGTTTTTTATTTCACAATGTTTGTTTATGCACAAGCACCTAAATTTGAGATTAATTATGGAAGTTGATTTAAACCTCATAATTGGAGGCTGAAGAACTGAATTTCCTGTAATGCTCCAGGAGGCCCAAACTGGTGACGAGAATTTGTTTAATCTGCAGAAAACCAAAGCACGTTGTCTAAGATGTGGCTGCCTCCATGAACAGCGTATGCGCAGGGGTAAGTATTGCCCAAGGGATACGCTCGAGTTCACATTGCCCGTCGCCAAACACACAGACACACCGATCTGCAAAGTGCAGATATTTGCAAGGTGTAAGAGACAATATTCATATCTGAGCTGGGAAGCAGTAGGGAGGAATTTAGGAGAAATCAGTTCTCAACCCTCTGTACTTGACAAAAAACATTTAATTTTTCTGGGTCATAATTTTCCACCTATAAATGAAGAAAATAATTCCTTCTTGTCTGCTAGATAGAAATGGTGGGGAAAAATGTTAATTTTATAAGTTTGTAGAAGTAGGTAAAAGAATGGCAGATGAAATAACTGTTTCTTACACATAGGTAACAAGAAATATTTGTGTATTTTCATTAAACTGCTGAGCAGATAGCCTTTATTTTTCATTTTATCATATCAAAATAACAATACTTCCTAAAATTGGATACTTAGGTTGACAATACTATGATCTGCAGCTTTTTATTAACATAGTCATGCCCTCAAGCTGAAGTCGCAGGCAAGGCTTCTTGGCTGATTCACAATGATTCTATCAAAATCATTGAGGATTAGATCTAGCTGATCAGCAGCGGCTGAACAGAATTAGAAATTTTTGTTGTAGTTGGATAATTATTGGCTGGAGTTGGGATCTGTACAAAGACAGCCAGATCCCCCACTGAAAACCAAACAAAGCAAGCACCAGCAGGGGTACGTTCATGTAGCTCAAAGAAACTTTTGGAGAGGTTTAACAAAACCTCAAACAGTAAACCAGAGCTTTGGAAAATACTATTCTTAGGATTGCAATGAAAGAAAAAACCCACCCTTCATTGAATAGACAGCATTTTTCTTTATGCTAACAAAACACATTGTGTTAACAAATCCCTGGAGATAGTATAGTAACTCCAGCTCGATTTGAAGGTAAGAAATAGGGCACATTACTTTTCAAGAGGATTTGCAAAGCCTTCAGCTGTTTTGTCCGAACTGCTACTACTATTTATTTTGTATATTTACTCTTCCTGGTTCTTCCCATCTAACGTTATGCACTTAAATTAAAATCCTGGTCATGAGACAGGTTCATGACTTAGGGACATTAAATTGTCCTCTGAAGTTGCCAATTTTTTTCTGTTGAGCAGAGAAAAAGCCGGGGCTCCTACCTCAGGTATATCGTTTGAAATGATGCATCCAGTCTTTAGTGGTTTGCTCATGGTTGTACAGGTTGTAGGTTCTTGATGAACTTCTGTGTTTTATTCATGCATCACCTGATATATTTTTCACGAGGTGTTGCAGTAACTATAATACTTGCTTCAAGTTCTGTTGGTGTTGTCTGTGTTTAATTTCAGTATTTTATGTGTCTTTGAATCTGACCGCTGAAATTAATAGGTATTTTATCACTGACGTCGAGAGCAACAGGGTGAGACCCGAGCCCTCCTCTACCTTTTGGACGCTTTAAAAATAAGTCAAATAATTAAGAGCATAATGATAATGAAGGATAATTCTTTTCTGACCATGAACAAAAGCAATATGCACGATCCCCTGAGCTTCATGAACTTTTGTCTCTGATTTTAATAAAGCTTGAGTTTGATGATAACTACACTTTCCCGACTGCATTTGTGCAAATGTTGTTGTACCAGGCACAGGGAATTAGGGAGTGCACAATGAATTATGCACTTGGCCCCTCTTGGGAGGTCCATAAGGATGCTTTTGCCTTTCTTTACCAGGTGTTACTTGTAGACTTAAATTTAGGTTTCATCAGCAGCTCATCATACAGTGCTGAGCTGCATGAATAGCACAGACTGGATCCTGCTTGTCCCTTAGTTAGGAAATATTTCTGTAGCAAATGATGTTTTAATGGCTTTTTAGAGTCGTACCTATGCATGTCCTTCTGACCGAAGAATAAAGTACAAGGTAAGAAACACTTTTATTCTGTAAAACATCAGACCTTACATCAAAGTTAAAGATGACTGACATGATTTCACTTATTACAAGTATAGAAAAAAATTTTTACATGATTAATTCTGAAAGTCAGCTTTATATCTGTTACTAAAGAACAGACGCTTGTTCCCCGCTTTATTCTATATATTTCTTTGCCTTCAGCTAGTAATCTTTCTTTGAAATACCATGGAAACAAGCAAATATGCCTCATTAAACTTTCCTTGCAGGGAAGAAGAGGAAAAAAAAAAAAGGAGAAAAAGCAGAGAATGTTTAAGTCATAGAGTAGGAAGAAAAAAATAGAAAGGGTGATTAGATTGCTTTCCTTAATTCTTCCAGGTAAAGTAGGATAAAGTAGAACAATTTGCTAGGAAAAAAGCGCCACCACAACAACTTACTTCGTGATTCTTCTCTCTACTTGCACTGTTTTCCAAATGTATACTGCATTATTACTTCACATTTTACAATCACGCCCATCACTGTAAGATATGAGTCACAGGTGATACCTTAGAATAGCTAAAATAATGCTTTTAGATGTGGTTTTCTAAGAAATATTTTGTTAGATTCCTGTAAAACAGTGTTTTAAAATGCAAGCCTTGCATAAATCAACATCTAGCTGACAGCTTATACATAGATATGTTGAAAAGTATTTCTTTGCTATGGAGAAAGTGGGCCAGATTACCAATAACCCTCCTCTAAATTCAGTAAAGCTGTGCTGATATATACCAGTTAGGGACTCAGATAAGGAAACATTATTAAACCAGAATTTGTAACCATACTCTTTAATAAGGGATTTGAAATTGCTTTGTACTTAGAAGCAATTTCAGCTTTAGCAATATACCTCGCTCTGCCTTCATATGTCATTGAGATCTTAATGAATTGGTTGCGGAAGATCCACACATCCCTGCTAGTTTAAATCCCTCCCCACACACACACACACCTTTGCCTAATACACAACCTGTAGCCTTAACTAAGGCAGTGTCTGTGAGGGACATGTTTTGAAATTAAACTCCACTCTTCACAACAGCCCCATAATCTTAAAGACAAACTTGATAGTGAAAGGGATATTGATTTGGCTGAGTTAGTGTTTTGCACCCTGAAATCTACTTTAACAAAGGAAAGATCAATAAATGACTTTCTTAGATCAGGCTATGTTTTTATTTAGCTGGTGGATGGTGTAATTCATTTCCCAAGGTGTTAATTTCTAACAGGGCAAAGGCAAAGGTTCTCAAGACCCCTTTACACTGAGAAAACTCAATGGTGAAGGGAGAAATAACATAAGCCGTGTACCAGCATGAGCCTGGAGGCAGCCAGGGTGTCACGGAGGCACCCACAAAACAGACAGCAGCAGCTATCCGAAAAACGTGGATTTATTGCAAACAAATTTGCCTGGCACTCCGACTGTACAGGTTTGGATGTCAGTTGGGGATTAGTTACTGCACGACAAATTTATACAGAACTAAGGAATCTATTCTAAGGAAGAATGACCCAAAACGTGCACAGCTCACTGATAAAGGGGAGAATCTCTCACCTAATGATACCAAGGGGGTCGCTTACCAGCGCCGGGGTAAGGATCACTCAATCCCAGGGACATACACTCAGGTGGCGTCCTGAGTCGAGGTGGGGGGGTCCTGGAAAGTATCCTCGGCCAGCATCCCAGGCTCCAGGGGAGAGTCTCCAACTGCACGACCTGCTGCTCCAAGGAGAACCAACTCAAAAGTGGCAGGGCTCCATTTCTACCCTGGTCGAGTGTTTGCTGTGGTCGTTTTCAGGAAACACGGGGAGGATCACTCAATCCCAGGGACATACACTCAGGTGGCGTCCTGAGTCGAGGTGGGGGGGTCCTGGAAAGTATCCTCGGCCAGCATCCCAGGCTCCGGGGGATGCAGCTAACGGAACCCAGACTCCCAGGCACCAGTATCCCTGGGGGGGAGTAGCTCCAGGTGCTTATTAGGTGCTGCTGCAAGGCCTGTCTTTTGTGCACGCTCGGTGCACAGGGTCAGGGTGGTTGCACTGCCACACAGGGAATGGCACATAGGTTAGCAAACGTGACACTCATCTACAAAAACGGCAGGAAAGAGGAACTGTGGAACTACAGGCCTGTCGGTCTGATGTTGGTGCTGGGGAAGATTATGAAACAGATCATCCTGAGTGCCATCACATGGCACATACAGGACAGCCAGGTGATCAGGCCCAGTCAGCACAAGGTTATGAAAGGAAGGTCTTACTTAACTAACTGATCTCCTTCTATGACAAGGGATCTGCTTATTGGATCAGGGAAGGGCTGTGGGTGTTGTCTACCTGGACTTTAGTAAAGCCTTAGATACCATTTCCATAGGATTCTCCAGGAGAAAGTGGCTGCTCATGGCTTGGATGGGCACACACTTCACTGCATAAAAAACCTGGCTGGCCCAGAGAGTGGTGGTGAACGGAGTTCAATCCAGTTGGCGGCCAGTTACTAGTGGTGTCCCCCAGGGCTCATTATTTGGGCTTGTTCTCTTTGACATCTCTACCAATGATTGGAGAAGTTAACTACTTGAAAGGTGGTTGTAGGAAGGTTGGGGTTGGTCTGTTCTCCCATGTAACAAGTGATAGAAAAAGAGGAAATGGCCTCAAGCTGCTCCAGGGGAGGTTTAAGTTGGATAGTAGGGAAAATTTCTTTACTGAAAGGGTTGTGAAGCATTGGAACAGGTTGCCCAGGGAGGCGGGCAGCCTCTGGTAGGCTCTCCATCCCTGGAGTTATCTAAAAGATTTGTAAACGTGGTGCTGAGGACATGATTTAATTATGAGCTGCAGTGCTGGGTTAATGGTTGGATTTGATGATCTTAAAGGTCTCTTCCAACCAAAACAATTCGATGATTCTAGACCTAGAGACTGAGAGCATGCATGAATGCATATCAGAAAACAAGGACTATCAGAACAAGCAGGTTCCTACTGCAGTTCCTTGAACTTTTGTATGTGGGTTATGTCCTCATTTAGGAGGACAGCCCTGGAGCACCCAGATCCCATGGCTGGTTTCACTATCTCTTTCAAAGAAGCTGAGAAGGCCATAACGGGTGAACTAGGTGGGTGAGGAAGAAGCATGCTTGATGTGTGTATAGGTTTATTCATGATGGCCCCCACCCTCCCTACCTCTGGAGACCTGTCAGTTCATAGCGTCCCAGCAGCTGGAGCTCTGCTGGAGAGTTTTCCCATTGAATGCCCCAATTTTTATCTACCTGAAGTAGATATAACCAATTAGCTGTGTGATCCAGTTCCAGGATTAATCCCAGGCTATTTTCAGAAGAATATAGCCTGTGAGGGAGGACAGATTCAGCAAAATGTAGTGATGAATTAAATCTAGAGCTTGATTTTCAATGAAAGGTTTAAAAAAACAAACAAAAATTCCCCAGGAAGATCAGAAATGTAACAGCATCAACCTTGTGCCAAGAAAAGTGATAGATCCTAAGGTGATTGCCTGTTCAAGCAAAGGAATAAATCATGTCAAAAAAATATTCACACTTTGAAAACCATTTGGTGAAGCATCTCAAGCTGTGCAGCTCTGCTGCAGCCACATTACTAATGGGAGGCAAAGGCAATAATTGTCTAGGATTTCCTGCCATGTCATTGCCTTTCTGGTGACCCGTGAAATCTGAAACGCCAGTGTCTCCAGGTGGGAAACAAGTGCGTGTAACAAGATCCTCAAGTGGCTGTAGACCAGAAGAACACTGTGAGTACAGGACAGCCTGACCAGTCATTAAGGATTGGTCCAAGAAAATGTTTTTTTCCGGAAGTTTATTCATGTTTTATGATTCTATTCCCATGACTGAAAATCACAGTTCTCTGAGGCAGAAAGAAAATTCATCAGTGCCTTTGGTGAAGGTTGTTCTTTTTGAAAGGCAAGGTGTTATTTTTAAGATTTTAATGGCAAAATGTGTTATTCTAATTATCTGACTTCCTACCTGAATAATATCTCTTTATAACCCGTGCACTTGAGCTTGATAATTTGTGGTTGAAGTGGAGCACATACTAGTTCTTAGCAAAGACTAATGAAAAGACCTCCATTCTTGATGGGAAAATACGAAGCGATGGAGAAGAGGGGGGCTGAGAGGGTCTCACTTGTTTAACTTGGAAAGAGAAAAGACCTCCATTCTTGATGGGAAAATACGAAACGATAGAGAAGAGGGGGGCTGAGAGGGCCTCACTTGTTTAACTTGGAAAGAGGAGGCTTTATGGGGGTCTTATCATTGTATAGAAACACCTGATTCGAGAGTGAAGACAGAGCTGGACCTTTCTCAGTGGTGCCCTGTGACCAGTTTGACAGGACAGAAGGCAAAGAGCATGAATTAAA
Source organism: Buceros rhinoceros silvestris (assembly GCF_000710305.1). NCBI lineage: Eukaryota > Metazoa > Chordata > Aves > Bucerotiformes > Bucerotidae > Buceros > Buceros rhinoceros. The sequence continues at coordinate 7,274 of NW_010392390.1, read as the reverse complement.
ATAGAGGAAATTCCATTTAAAGGTATGAAAAAACGTTTTCACTGTATGAGTGATCAAATATAAAACAGATGGCCCAGAGATGTTGAGGAGCCACTGTGCTCGCAGACATTCAAATCCCAACTGGACTCAGCCCTGAACAACCTGCTGTAGATGACTCTTCTTTGAGCAGGGGGTTTGGACAAGATGATCTCCAGAGCCTCCTTCCAACCTCAACAACCTTGTGTTCCTGTGATCAGCCACTTCTTCCTGTAATCTAATAACCAACAGCAAATAACAGCTAATTACCCTCCAGAGTAAAAATCTGCATTTATTTCCTGTTTAATTTTATCTTCAGTTTCTAGCTGTTGGATCTTGGCTTGTGTCTGGCCACTTGATTAAAGAGCTCTCTTCTAGCTGCTCTTCAGGTACTCTGAGATCAAGCCACCTGTTAACCTTCTTTTTGATAAGCCAAAGGGTATTTCCACAAATAAATACTCCATATTCTCCATTAAAATGGAAATTGAGCCCTTAATCTAGTCAATTTGCAGACACAGGTACTTTGCTGTCCAATTGCAATCTGTACTGACTCTGACTGTTAACTCATGTTGTTCATTTTCTCTTATAACAAAGACAATAAAACATAAAAAAAAATTTCCCAAACCACAGACCACTCTTCCCAGCCAAAAATGATCCCTATCTTCAAGCCAGCAAGCAATCCTGCTATTACAATAGGTGTGCAAGGGTCTCTTTAAAATTCTGGCATGATGTACAATGACCTGGAAAATAGCCAACACAGAAGAAGGCCAATTGTAAGGGTTAAGACACAGAATGTGCCTAACCCATCTTTTAAATTTTTGTTTGTTTATTTATTTATTTATTCAAAGACGAATTTGCAGTTGTGGGCAAATTGATTTGCTGTGTTACACTAGAAACGCACCGCGGTAAGGCTGCTGAAATCTGTAGCTTGATTGGAAGCTTGAAAACTTGAAGAATTCAGCAATGCATCAGGCCCAGTAGATGATAAGAAAGATCTAGAAACAGGAAGATTTCTTTAGGCTGAGTTTATCTGCCTTATTTCCATCTGACAGGCATATTGCTGGGTACTTCTTGTGTTTAAAGGGCTCTGGGTGTTAGAAAAAATATATTGAAAATATGTTTCCTTTTAGCTGTAAACTGTGTTTAGTTAGTGTTCGTAGCAATGGGCTTCTTCGCGACAAGTCTCGACCGTGATGTTCTACAATGTCAGCTGTGAGGTGATGGAGGAGCCCGGGTGTCAGACCTTCCCTCTGAGTGCACTCCTCTCTTCTACAGTCTCATTACTCAAAATCCATCTTAGGCTCTGAAGTTTGAGGATGCATGCCATGGACAATAAACAGTGCTTATTAAAGCAAAGTTTAATCACTTTCCTCCATCAGATTTTCCATATCAGTTCTATCTTATTTTTTAGTTCATCTACTATTCTTACTTAACGTTCACGTAATCTCCGACATAATTCAACAAGAGTAGCAATGAATAATTCAGTGGGATATAATAACCTTGCTCCCTATGCCAGGATCAGTGTCAGCAGCTGCTGCTGCTCTTTATCATTTCAATATGGTAGAAGGGAGTTTTGTTTATTTATTTGCTATCGTCTATTGTTCCTGCACCTGCCTACTCCTCTCTGAAAATAAAACTTGTTGTTGTTTTCTTAGTTTCTTTGTATAAAAAACCAAGTTCGAATAGATTACCTTTGCAAAAAGGATAGAAGATATAAAAGTACAGCTGCTTAAGTAATTAGTGGAGCAGCGTGACATTTGAAAGCCTGGAGCTATTGGAAACTCACCTGGCTTCAGATGCCATTACAAGCTTGGAGTTTGGTTCAGGTCACTGAGAGGGACAGGAAATGTTGGAGCAGAACCAAACTTGCTGGCAGAGCTCCTCTCTTTTACAGGAACCCCTTTTAAGCCCTAGCCACTTAAAATATGGCTATTCAAATATTTGGGATGAGTTTCATCTCCGGGCTAAGAAATGTAAACATAAACAGCTACTTGGTGGTCTCTAAGTGATAAGGTGTGTTTACCTGCATCACTGCTGGAGCTGATCAAGCCAATGAGACAGCCCAGAAAGATAAATAACCAGCTGACCTCCCATTGTGTGGTTAGCTCTAGGTGAGCTGAGCTGCACAGGGTGCTTAGAAGGTGGCCATTAGGGACAAACTGGATCACCTTTGGATGTTCTAAATGGCACCAAAACTCCGTATTTGGGGAGATGAATCCCCCTTTTTTGTTTGTGTTTGTTTTTTTTCTGGAACCGATCTTTACATGTTCCACTTGTATGGAACTATTTTAACGCAGTTTTAACTTACACATCAGCAAGATCAGAAATATCCGATGCCGAGCACCACAGATGATTTCATCCAAATGAATCCAAATGATGACCATTATCATCTTCCCTAATCACTTTATTTCCTTCACTCGGGACTTGAGATTGCCTATCTAATTGCAAGTGAGATAATATACAATGTCCACAACTAATACAAGTCTTATTGTAGATCAATAAAGAAATTTTTGGGTGGAAAGAGGTACCCTTATTTTCACCTTACAGAGAGAGGAAAAGGACAGAAAACAACTAATGAGCAGTGAGACTTCAGTGATTTCCAGTTTAGCCAAGAACTGAATTGAGTCCCTTGAAACCTGATTTCCTGACTCAACCACCAGCCCATGTACTTCCCCTGAACTCTGCTTAGTTTCTCAGCAATAACATCAATTAGAAAAAGCACAGAAATCATGTAATTAATCTCCACAGAATTTTGTGTTGTTGAGAAGGTTATGGGAGACCAGAAATGGGAAAAAGAATCTAAGTGAAAGAAAGAAAAGCACAATATCTAGAAGTTTCAGGCAGTGGTCTAAGCTCTGGGGAACACAGGTTAAGGCATTGCTTGGCCTAATTTGCAGTAACTTGAGGTGAAAAACTCTTCAGGGAAAGTGAATATCTGAGAATCTGACCTCCTCTGCTTTCAGGATGGACACATTTGTATATGAGGAAAATCTTCCACTAAAATGTTGTTCTGATCCCAGTGCAGATTGAAAAGGAAAAAGGAGGTGACAGGGGACCTGAAATAGTTTCTACAGCACAAATATCATTGTATTCCATTCTCATGATCTTCTCATTCTTATTATCAGTGATGTGCTCCACTGCCAAACAAAGGATGAGTTTGCAGCCCTTCCCACACGTTCTTATTCTGACTCTAGTACTAGTTCATCTGCTGCTCTCAGCTACAGATACATTTTGCAGTGACAGCCAAATAAAGGTCATTTGTCAGAGCACAATGAGGGTAGGGGTGATTACTGGGCCTTGATTACTACTGTGATACAAATAAAGAATATTAATAAGCTAAATTATATTCTGAATCTTTTTACTGTAGCTTTGCAAAAAAAAAAAAAAAAAAAGCCCCAGCGGGTTGGCGAACAACTTTGATCTCTTCAAAGGACTGGTTCGAGCTTTTTTGTGGTGCCTTTGAAAAAAAAAAAAAAAAAAAAAGCCCAGTAGGTTGTGGAGAAATTTCACTAATGGTTAATGAATATTTATTGTTTTTTTAAGACGAATAAAACTATGTCAGGATGCTGCATGGTCCTCTGTACAAATCATTTACCTTGAGCTTTCCTTCCCATCAACTGCCTCCATCAAGCTCTGAAAAAAATATTCCCTCTTTTTTTTTTTATTCTTTTTATTTATTTATTTATATCATTTTAGATGATATGCATTCTGTTTAGTAAGGCCTGGGAGAAACCACAACGTTTCCAAACCCTGTGATAAAGCTGGTGAAAAACCCCAAAAGTCCTACTCTGAACTTGGACCATTAGAGTTTGAGGCCACTTGTAGGCAAAGGTGATATTCTCAGTGATTCATTAGATCTGTAGGTAGGTAGAGGCAAAAAAAGAGTATTTGGGGGCTATTGGCAGCTTAAAAATAATTCCCAGCAGTTGTCAGACACACACATTTCTCCAGAACATTCTCTCATAAATATTTTGGAAGAAAGGAAGAGTTGGCGACACTTGATACCATTTCTTGGAACTAACAAACTGTCAAAAGACTTTCCCCCCGCCACCCCACCCCTTTACTGGGAATTAGGTTTCCAGTGTCTCCGTTTTTCCTGAGAACAGTCTTTCACTGTGTCTGGATTGTCTTCTTGCATTGGATTTAAGACTTGATGATTTGGGGGCAACAAAAGCAACCCCAAAAAATCCCGATAGAAAGGAGGGGCTGTACTTGTGACAGAAGTATTTGTTTAAGGTCTATTTTCAGGTTTTGCATAGAAGGCACTAACTCGGAGTCAGATGCTTTGCATTATTTTTCCACAGTGTAAGTGGAAGGTAAATACAGCCCTCAGTATCATCATCCATGCTTGTGTGCTGGTTAACGTGCCTCTGTCTTAAAAGCAGAAGAGACATGAGACTCGCAAAAGATCCATTTTGCTATTGATCACATATTTTTTAATCTTCCTTTTTTTAAGAGTTCATAAAAGGTTAGTGCCTTTTTTTCCCCCCAGTCTACTTTAAAGTTGCCTGTAGAAAAGGTTGATTTTTTTTTTCCTGTTCAGATTTTCCAGGGACAGGTTGGGATTTCTTTAATTAAAATACTAAAGCAAGGAGACGGAACTCGATTTCCTGAGTTTTACCTTTCATAAACAACAGTTTATGAGATACTTCAAAAGAACCACTCTGTGATATGTGTTTCAACATTTTACTTTTCTCTATAACCGCCTTGTGCAGTCAGGACTATGATCCCTAAAAAGCAGCAATTTCCCTTGGCACATAGCCCTTTGTAGAAATGAAATCACGCAGTGATCAAACAGTGAAAGAACAAGGTCCAAAGCCCGAAGAACTGAGATGCTTGAAGTGAATGAGTGACCAGTGGAATAGCATATGAAAATGAGGAGGTGGATCTTCATCCCTCTCTAGTATTCTAGTGCACACTTGCCCTATAACGCCCAGTCCCAAAGATTTACAGAGGCTGACAGTTTGAATTATGCATGTCCCATCCCTGGGCGTGTTATATATGCACAGAACAAAACATCAGTTCCATTATGTATTTTCTTAAAAGGAGCAGGTCTTGTGTAAAAATAAGATGTTCCTGCAATTTAGAAACTTTCTCACTGGCCCACTTAGGTCTGTGATCATCTCCATTTTAGTGGGCATTGGAAGAAACTCATTACTTTGTCATCTAAATTTTTATGATCCTGAATTCAACTTTCTGCCTCCCCCCCTCCAGCACCTCAACACCGCCAAACAAATGCTCTCTTCCCACGACAGCTTGATATTGAGGGCATTTGTTGAGAATATGTCTAAAGCCTCTCTGTAGTCCCCGGAACTTTAGCACGTGTTTAACTGCTGCACTAAATTGCATTGTATGGATCTGGTCCAAAGCCTATTGATGTCAAAGGAAGAAAAGCTCCCGTTGACTTCAGTTAGATTTCGATCAGGCTTTTTTTAACGGAAAATGATTATGCACTTACGCTTTTAAACATTTATGATGAAAAGCGTCAGCAAATAAAAATTTGTGAATAGACTCCCACAAAACAAAGGTGTCGGCAGCTGAAATACTAGGGCAGATGGGCTTTCAAGATCTGTCACTCCATCAGCATTGTACAGTTTAAAGGCACCACATGCACTCAGTCTTCTGAGAGGATGTGTGGGGACAAGAAACCCTTCTGGTTCATTATTTTTCTATTGAGATTTGATCTTGGAGCCAGACAATGAGGGAGACCTTTTGCACAATGTTTTGTGTTCATCACTTATTGCATTGATGTAAACCTTGTAAACTTTCTGAAAGAGGATTTTATGCCTTTAATGTACCATGAATTTCTGTTTAAAAACAAGAGAATTCCTAGTGAAGATTCCACCACAGATAAAAGTAACATGTGCACTAGTAAGGCATTTCTCTCATATATGGTTTTATTTTTTTTTTTAATTTAAATAAATTTCAAAGAGTTTTAGGATAGAGGTCCTCATTTTCCAGATCAGGAGGAGATTAGATTGGTTGACAGAAGAACTGGGAATGGAAAATTGTTAACTTAAGCTTTGTACCCTAACGTCCTGAAAACGTTGCTTCTTTGTTGTATTTAGTGTATTAAGGCCTGGCTTTTTCTCATCTGATTTTAAATATAACTGGAATGCCCTAAAATAACTGAAATTTAGGAGTGTAGGAGATTGTGCCTGTGGGCAGGTCACTGAACCATGAGCATCCCTCCTGAAGTGGTTATCTTTCTCCATCAAGCATAAACAATTGGATTGCACCCATGGGGCCTTAGCTAAGTGCTGAAAACACACCGGGTGACTATGGAGTAAGTATTTGCAGTAGGTACTTTAAGGATAAGAGTGCCTATAAAAGAAAGGGATCACCTCCACCATCATGCACAGAGGAAACACCAAGGGGTTTGGGAAGGGCAGGACCCATAGCTCGGGAAGCCGATTTCACACATGGAGCCACCTTTCTAACTGTGGGGCTAGGGAGCAATTACTGAGAAAATGTCTAAATATTCTTAGAAATATTGTTTTTCAGCTGTATCGGATAAATAATTTTATTTGACTCACATTTCCCTGGTAATAAACATTTTCATACACAGAAGTTTTGTCCTAGCTGTTATCTAACAAAAAAATCTGGACTTGTGGAGAGTTTATTATCTCTGCAGGTTACGATAGTAACTTCTTTGACCTCTTCCATTTATCTGTTTTCTTTTGGATGGTTGCTGTCTTCCAGGATTTTAGCACAACCCTGATAAATTGTAGGAAGTTAAAGATGATACAGGATGTTCTTATTTTAATACAGTAGAAACATTAAAGAAACACTAAACTGCATCTTAATGATATATGAATTTATTCAATGCCTACGTAAAATGATAATTAAAAAGACCGTATTAGAAGCATGTGTGCAACAGTCCCTGACAGATTTTGTTAAAGTGGTGTGGTGACATTTATAGCTACAATTATTTCAGATAAAGTTGAAAGAAATGAATAATGGTTGAAAACAATATTTAAGTCTTTTGAACAATTTTATGTAGCTAAAAACTGGAAAATCATGTTGATCTGAGTTAAGGTTTCTATATCATTGTTTGATACTCATCTGCATTTAGTACTAGAGAGTTCATAAACTAATATAATATCCTCACCTCCTCATAATTTCAATTTTTTTTCCTAATTTTTTTAATTCAATTTTTACAAATATTTTTTCCCAGTGCCTGTGACATGTAATAAAAAAGGATCATTATTTAAATTAACCAAATGAGCTCTTTCTAAATATATATGTATATAAGTATA